>NW_022987602.1:619457-794418 GCF_902827165.1 Trematomus bernacchii
TAACATGATGACAATAGCACATATTGGCTTTAAAGGGGCATTTACTGATTTGTATGTGTATCCTGTTGTGGTGGGATACCACTCCTTATGATTTCATGATGTTGTCTTAAGTTTTATCACATCTTAGACATGGAAACTACACCTTAAAGGTGGGGTAGGTAAGTTTGAGAAACCGGCTCGAGATACACTTTTTGTTATATTCCATGGAATGCTCTTAACATCCCGATAGCAATGAATATCTGAAGTGCTTTGACAACAAATCCATACAAAAAATGTCATCTGTGGAAGCCGTAGTACTGTAAAAAGCACGACCAATCATTTTAGCCGGCCCGGCTAAAATAACTGGATGGACTGTCTGCCTGTCAGCCTTCCATCTGTGCACAAACTTATCTCGTGCCCTCATTGGTCATGTGCGCGTTCGTGTGTGTTCGAGGAGGGGCTCTGTAAGGAAGTGGCAGATTTTTTCCGGCTGTGTATTTTTAAATTCTAGCGCACTCGAGCTGGTTTCTCCAAAATGACCTACCCCACCTTTAAGTCTCAATAAAGGAAATAAAAGATAGTTTGTTTTAAGCTTAATCTATAAGAGGGACTAATAACACATGCAATACTAACCCATTCTACAAATTTAACCTATACTAGAGTATTCTCGTTTCTTTTAAACAATAAGTACATGCAACTAAGTCTGAAAACACTCTGTTATGAGCCTCCTAGTTGTGATTCTATGTTTTAGTTCTTAATGATGAAATCATTTATCCAATACGGAAAGAACTACAAAGAATGATAAAGACTATCTCTTGCAGTTAAATGTAAATTGAAAACGAATTAATACATATAGAATCAATAGCTACCGTTTGTATTTCCTTAAAATTTAAAATGCTACAAAACTAGCTAATTTTACTACAGGGTCAGCACTGTGGTCTAAACTGTGGCCAAATGATTACAAATATTTCAAAAATGTGTGGGTGAATAAAGATAACTACTGTTACAACATATATCCAGTAAAACACGATGTATCCACATCCCTTTAATATAATATTCATATCTAGAGTAACAACTGAAAAACGTAAAGGAATAGTTCAACATTCTGTAAAAACAAACGTATATTGACGAGAGTTAGCTAAGAGGGTTTATACCACTCACATGTCTGTAGAAGAAAATATGCTAGCGGTACCAGCTAGTTAGCTTAGCTGAGCAGAAAGACTGGACGCAGCGAGAAAAAGTTCAACTCATATCATCCTATAATTTCTATATAAATATATGTGGATTGTAGATGGATACAATTAACAAGATGTTAGTTGGTAAGATTAAAAGGTGATTTTGGTGAAATGTTTTAGCAACACAGCCAGGCTAGCCGTTGCCCCCTGCTTTCAGTCATGTGTTAAGCTAAGCTAATTGCTAAGAATGAAATAGTATGTCCAAAATATGCAAAAAAAGACATAGGATTGTATGATGCCATTTTCCGAAAAAACAACATAGTAAAGTATGATGGAAATTTCCATAAAAAACTAAATAATATATGGAAAGAAAATACATAGTATAGTATGTGGCTCAGTGGTTTAGTGCGCTGATCTTCAGAGCACTGGTTCAATCCCCACTGCAGTCAGCATGTTGCTGTGTCCTTGGGCAAGACACTTCACCCCAAATTGCTCCTGTGGGGACTGACCACAGTAGGCTACTAAGTAAGTTGCTTTGGGTAAAAGCGCCTAACAAGTGACATGTAATGTTATGTATAGTAGGCCCTATGTCGAAAATATCAGAATAAAGGACATAGTATAGTATGTCGAAAATATGCATCACAGTCATCATAGTTTCTTGACGAGCATCATCAGGACATCTCTCTTTGTCCAACCAGCTGAAGTTACCTCCCTGCCAACCGATGTGACCTACATTGTGATCTGTGACTCATCATGCTGGAGTGTGTGTCTTCTTTTTTTTTAATGTTCCAGCAAGAAGCTTAAACCCACTTTGATGAGCTGTGTCTCAGGCTTAACACACACACAACCAGACATCCTCCCTCAGTGGCTCAGAACAGATGAAGCAATGGAAGATAACTCTAAACGAAGAAACAATTAGAAGTTGGTTCACTACAACAATAATCTAGAATTGTATCAGTAGTATGTTTTCTTTGTGACATTAATGCAACACATGCGGACACTTTGTCACAGCCGTAAGGAAGGTGCAAAAATCCCTGAACCCAGCATGTGGACCAACGTAAACATTATGGTCTGTTAATATTCTCCCACCATCCTCAGCTTCAGAAGTCTGTCGGGCTACGTCATGTTGGTCCCACCTGCAGTGTGTCCCTTAGACTGCACTGACTCTGAGGAAACCACTGTTTCTGAGTGACAGGCGCACACACACACACACACACACACACACACACACACACACACACACACACACACACACACACACACACACACACACACACACACACACCACACACACACAGCTGCTGCTGCAGATATACAGGATGCATGGAGGGGTGGGGGTGCAAGAGGTTGCATTGTGATCAATAGCATGAATTCCGCTTCACAGATTTTACATCTAAAATGCAGTATTTTGTTGTTTCCTGGAGATAAATGGCACACAAACACACACGCGCGCGCATTCTACAGCATTGTTTTCAGTGCATGGTGCTGCACAGAATAGGCCTGTCATGCTCGGAAAATAAGAAATCAGTGTAATACATCCCTTAATTATAGGGAGTCAGAGGATGAGGGTGCAGGTGAGGATAGATGGAGCATTTATTCCGCAGCTCACCCTTCAGTTGTCTCCCATATGGAGGCTGTGGAGTCCGCCCTATCAGTGCAGGCTGCTGGGGAGCACACTTGGGGGTCTGAGCCGGGAGAAAGTCCTGGTCCTGGGCTCCGGGTCCGGTGAGAAGCCTCTGTGAGACGCCGAGCATCCTGCACACTGCTCCGGCTATGCGTCCTATTGTCTCCGCATCGCTCTGTCCTCTAGGAGGGGAGGAGAGGTGAGGGGAGGCGCGGAGGAGAGGAGTGCCTCTGCCAGGAGTGAGGCGAGCAGGGGGTGGGGGGAGATCAGCCCTCCCCCTCTCCGTTCTGGCCAATCGCCGCGCTGCTCCGCCGGGAGCCGCCGCTGCTCGCTGTCTCCGTACAGACTATGCTGCGTTCAGGGCCAGTCGGAAATATAATACAAATGCAGATAAATGGAGAGTTAGGGTGCACTTTAAAATATAACATAGCAGATTTGTTCTATCCTGTTCAATCTGTGTTAAAACATCATGTTGGCTCACACCATTTCTGTCAAGCAACATATGCTATTTTTGTGTTTTATATGTTATAATCATTATTAATGTTTCATTCATTTAATGTCCATGTGTTGGGATTCTTGTTAACACTTTTTACTTTATAATTATATATACGTATATATTTAAAACAATACACAGAACACAGAAGATGGTGAATACCTAAATGTATGTATTTACAAAATCACAATTACCTCCAACTTTTGCACTGCTTTTTTCATTATTCATATATTCCTTTTTGAATTGGGTTGATAACTTAAAGACCTCCAAGGGAAGGGTGCTAGGGGGTGTGGTTTGGAAAAAAGAAGCTCCCTAGTAGTCCTGTAATAAAAAATATATACCAAAAAGATTGATGTAGGGGTGTCAGCTAAATAAATGCTACTCTGGTATAGGTGTTATTGTCCTGCCATTAACCATCATTAGGTTACTTTGATATACAAAAGACCTCTACAAAATGTTAAATTTCATAGTTGAATTGACATCCATAGAAAAAATACAAATATTCCAATTCTTCTAGCTTTTCCCCCCAAAGCAATAACCTTGACGAGATGCAGCTTGACCCACTTTGTTCTATATATTAATAATGTACGTGTTCATGCATATGGAAGTAATAGCCATTGTTATGCTGATGATCGAGTAGTGTAGAGTAGTAGTAGCATTAGTAATTACTAAGTATTTTACTTGATGAATCACTTTATTTCAAGCAATATAATAATGAATAACAAATAATAACAAACTCCCCTACTTTATCTTTTTATCTTAATTGCCTTATTTAAAAACGATCTACGTTGAAAAATAAGTCTCCAACCTCAATATAACCTGTCACAGATTCATTTTTTTATTGAATCCAAAATCACTTCTTGACTCTTATTTGAATTTAGTTTTAGTATGCCTCATAAATCCAATACAAGGGGGGCATCTTTGAAGTACAAGAGGAGTCCCCCATCCAATATAAGAACAAAAAAAATGTCATCTGTTAATCATCGCTGTCCTCTCATGACTGTGGGTGTCTCTAACAAAACATGAAACAGTATTTATTCCTGTGGCTCACAACACTGCAGCAAATTAATAGTGATGTTATCTTTCTTTATTAGTTATTTTGTGTGAGATTTACATTAAATGGCCAGAGTTTCGATCAGAAATGTGCTGAAATTGTCATTCAGTATTATTCTGGTTATAAGTGGCGCATCACCCATGACTGGTAGAAAGCAGCCCTCTGGTTACCGGGAGGTTGCATTACAGGGTGAAAATAGGAGGTGCTGTCCCCAGAGGCTGTTTCTGATCCCTCCACCAACACCCATCACATGGCTAATAAGTGTCCTCTTTGCAACGATTACCCTCCTACAGCGAGAACATAACTGTGGGGGCCACCAGGGGCCAGAGAAATAAGAACATATTATTTTTTCACACCATATGATGAGAAAGAAAAATGCTGGGCTGCTTTTACTGTATTGCACTGACTCCATAATTACCAGGACTGATGGAAGCCTGTGAGGGACATGTCCAGTCAGCCCGCCTCCACTTGATTTAACTGAAGCTGTGATCACTTCATCAGTTAGTGAGGTTACTGTGACAGAACCCCTCATTACTAATGAAGTACTAGAAGCGCCTGTAAGCCTATTTAAAGAGGCCCTATTATGCTTTTGATGGTTTTCCCTCTCCTGTGTTGTGTTATATGTTATATGTAGGTTTGAGTGGATGTAAATGGTCTGCAAAGGCTCAAATCCCCCCAAAATTCCCTCCAGAGGGAGTTTCTCTCCTTTGCTTACTTCCATGACATAGTGACATCATTATGTAACACTTGCGCTTCCAATTGCTAGGACTCAAACACATTGTACCCTTTTAGAGAGAACATCTCTAAAAGGTTGACCAATCACAACAGAGCTGGCCAGCTAACCAATCAGAGCAGACTGGGCTCTGGTTTCAGACAGAGGGTGAAAAGAGGTGCTGCAGCACAGGCAGTATGAGAAAGATAAAGAGCTTTTTGAACATTAAAGCATGGAGACATGTCCCAGTAGAGACACTACACACAAATATGAACCTGAAAATAACCACAATATGTCCTCTCTGAGGAATAAAAACTAAATGAGTCAGGTTCCAGAAAAAGGATTTTATTCTAAAGGAATGCTAGAGTAAAGTGAGGTCATTAAAAAGGAATAAAAACATTCAGTATGTCCACTTTAAAATAGTACATTTTTAAAACAGTTAAAAAAATATTTTGGACAGAAAGAAAAAGGAATGGGCACTTGTTTTTCTCATTAGCTAGGAAAATAAAAAACCTACAAGAGATAGTGGCATAGGAACATTAAAACAAACACTATCAGTGCAATAAGGATCAACTGTGAGTACACGCTAGCCTGTGCTTGTGGTGTAAGTTGGTATAGTGCAAATATCTCCACAAACATTAAAAGGACTTATACAAACAGGTAAAGGGACAGGTCTTTAGTGTGGAGGTGCTGCGCCAGGTTCTGAATGCGACACAGGCGCACGTTGTGAGCGTCCCCGGCGCTGTACACTCTGAAGATGTGATAGCGCTCCTTCTCTTTCAGTGCGAAGTCCAGCTCGTTGGCGGAGAGGTTGATGAACGACTTCTCTTTCTTTATAGTCGACTTCACCTCCACGTACACCACCACCGGGCCCCCTTCAGGTCCGAACGTGAGCTTGAAGTCGTAGGGCGTCCCGCTCTCTCCGCTGTCGTTGCACCACAGGATGTGTGCGGGGCGCCCGGGGTCCGCGCTGTCTCTCCAGTGGCACAGGAAGGAGTTGACCAGCTGCTCCCCCCACTCTCCGATGGCTGACGCGTCCACCGGGTCTTCAGATAACACCACCTACGGGAGCAGAGCACAGTTTAGAAAATCAGGTCAACAGTGAGTGTGTGTGTGTGTGTGTGTGAGTGTGAGTAAAGAGGGTTGGTGTTGGGGGGCTGGGTGAGTATGAGTGGGGATGCAATATTATTTGATGACAACCATTTTTCATCTACCCTGTTGTTCTTTAACTGCTGATTTATTATTAGTGTTTCAAATACATTTCTTTATGTCTGACATTTCTTTTCTTTTTTCTTTCTATTGACTATATTCTATCTTATTTTTGGGAGGAAGTGAAATGTTGTGACATGTTGAAATGTTGGATGCAGTGTATTCAAAGCCTACTCATTCAGGAAAAGTCTAATCTAGTGTTTTAAACACTAAAAGGTGAATAAGCAGCACGTGTAACGTGCACATGAAGTGGATTATTGATTTAGATTAAGAGTGGACTATGCAGAAAAGCCTGCCACGGAGTTTTGGAGATTATATCATTTAGTTTGACTATTTTTAAGGAACTATATACTGCAAACACACCTTCACTCACGTGGGACTGACTGGTCATTTGAACTGTTGAATATATGATTTTGTTCTGCATTTAAAGAGATGTGTTTGCTCAAATGTGTGAAATGAGAAACAGTGAACTGGTTAAGAGGGGCATGTGCTTTAAGGTTCCCCTTTAGGGACCCTTTGTAGGGGTTTTGTCTAACCACTACAAGTGTATATACTGACGGTGGTGGGTCTCTGGCAGGTGAGCTCCATGTCCTCCAGGGTGGCATGAGGAGGCTGCAGTTTGTTCCAGAGGGGGAAGTCCAGGTTCAGAGGGGGACGCTGGGACTCTGCAGCCCCCTGGAACATGCTGGGGAGCACCACAGCGTCAGGGACAGCACTTATGGAGTCCATTTAGAGAGGAAAGAGGAAAAAGAACAAGGAGACATTTGGGATTAACAGCAGAAATCAACATTAGTTTTCTATGTAAATGCTTTGGGACGAGGGTAAGAGGCCTACAGGCTGTTTGGAGCAGGCTGCTGGTTGGCTGTCTCAGCAGGCGGTGCAGATTGAAGACTTGGTGCTGGTCTGGGAGCAGCCAGGCTTGCCTCACTCTGCTGGCTGCGCTCTGTAGGTGACAGACGACACCAAATGGAAGACTTGAGCACAGGACAGGCAGAATGAAGCTGAGCAGATACACCCACACCTCCCACAAACAACCACCCTCATATATTACATCACTCTTTGGCTCTTTAACTTGTGGATCTTGCAAGCATTCTTCCTCTTCAGCTCCACACACAGTGTTCAATGTTAATCTTTTTCATGTTTGGGGAGGGTCCTTTGACTCTTTGTAGAGGAATACAAATATGTGTATCAAATGTTTATTAGTTACCTATACACTTAATCAAATGATCTTTTATAGAAAAGTGAGTGAGAGTTGTGTGTTTTTATTTCTTGAAAATGTCCAATGTTGTGGTTTGTAACAACTAAAAACACATGATCGTAAAGATGTATTAACCCCTGTAGGGAACACCATGGGTAACTGACCGATGGAGCATGTGGGCAGCTTGACCCAAGGCTGCACTATTAATCCAAGTGTCCGCAATATGGACTAGTGCAATATACCAATATTTGGTAAGGGAAAAAACATGTGAACATTTAATTCTGTTATTTATTGTCTACAAATGATATTCTAAAGACTTAATAGAAATATCCTTTTCCGGTTTTTGAACAATAATGTTTAAAAAAAATGTAAGTTCCCTATACTAAATAAATATATATAAAATATAACAATTGCAATATTAGTCAAAATATACAATTAGTTCATTGTTCCATATTGTGTCGCCCTGCCTGAACCCAGTCTAATGGATTGATAAAATGAAAAATATTAACATATAACCCAATATGCAATTCATAGCTTATTACTTTGTAACTTTTGTAATAACCAATAACAAAAAATGCAACCCACCCAAGATCATTCTCACCAGTTTGATTTTGATCTCGTTATGATGTGATTTAAATCCTTGCCTTTAGATCAGACAGAGTAGGATCCATTATAAATAGTGCAGCCTTTATGTAAAACATTCTTCTGTGATGATTATATGAGCAGGGTTTCCCAAGTCACTTGAAACAGTATGCATGCTGCCAGTAAGAGACAGAAGGTGTTGGGTGTTTCACCTGAAGGTGGGAGTGTGTTGGGGGTCCCAGCAGCAGGGTGAGGGTGGCCTGATGGGCTGAGGACCCTCTGGGGGCCGGGCTGGTCTGACAGTCTGCTGATGCTCCTCTGGGACTGGTTGTCCTCGTAGCTGCTGGGACTCTTGGGGGGGCCATGGCTGCTTCCTCTGTCCAGTTCTGGGTCCCTGTCTTTAGGCCCAGCGGGAGGGGGCCACATCTTCATGACTGCATCCACCACACCGTTGTCTGTCTGACCTGTTGGTACATACAGGACATTAGAAATGTACGTTCCCATTTGAAAGAATGCCTAAACAAGCATGCTTCTCCCAGTACCAGTGCGGCTGCCTCCAGTGCTCTGTAAAGATGCTCTAGGGGGCCAGCAAGCCAGCGTTGGCTCCCCATCCTCCTGTGGGGGGCGAGGGGGCTCCTCTGTGGAACTCATGGAGGAGTAACTCCTTGATGGCACTGTAAAAACAACATTTTTAGGGCATTAAAACCTAAGGAGTATAAGACTAGAAGAAAGTTGTAAAGCACCGATCATATTAGCCTGGTTCAGTGCCGTAAAGAAGTCCTTTGATCATATTAATCCCTGTGTGTGTGTGTGTGTGTGTGTGTGTGTGTGTGTGTGTGTGTGTGTGTGTGTGTGTGTGTGTGTGTGTGTGTGTGTGTGCTCTTTGCTGCAGCGAGGGATCTGCTTCCCTCGCTCTTTGAGCCCTGGCAACAGCTGCTCTTTTATGTCACCGCACACAACAGTGAATAAACCTGAATTAGCATATGTGACGGCAGTTATCTATCTCTGAGTGTGTGTGTGTGTGTGTGTGTGTGTGTGTGTGTGTGTGTGTGTGTGTGTGTGTGTGTGTGTTTGGGCAGGGCTGCGACTGAGGAGAGACACACTTTGAATGTTATGAAATGATAATGGGAATTGGGACGCGTGTCACAGAGAGAATTGCAGATGTGAGATTTGACTAACAGAGACAGAGAGGAAGTCTTGTTGGGATTCATCTCATGCTCCAGATATAGCACAGAGCAGCATGATGTTCTGCACCACACTTATGTATTCTCCTCTTTATCTTCAGAACATTGTCAACACTTAATAATGGTCTGTATATATAAATGGGAAATTGAACTCCAACAAAACAATAATCGCCTGTAAATTAAATACATTAATGGATATTTCTGCTTCTACTGAAGACATTAATCTTTAAAATCTCACCCATAACGTTTATATTTCACTCTAATAGATTTGCAGTGTAGTATTGAAAGCTTGATATTTCTTATTTCTCTGTGGCAAAGAACCCCTTCATTATATACATGCTTTAATGTTCAAAAAGCTCTTTATCTTTCTCATACTGCAGCACCTCTTTTCACCCTCTGTCTGAAACCAGAGCCCAGTCTGCTCTGATTGGTTAGCTGGCCGGCTCTGTTTTGATTTGTCAACTGCTAAGAGATGTCCCACCCCTTAACCTATCACGTTCAATGTGTTGGAGGCTCGCTAGCCAATAAAACCCTAGTGTTACATAGTGATGTGATGAGAGAAAGTCCCTCTGGAGGGAACACAGGGACTTTAGCCTTTGTAGACCGTTTACATGCACTAAAACCTACGCATATAACACACTACAGGAGAGGGAAAACCACAAAAAGCATAAAAGGATTAGCATAAGAATGAACTTGTAATTTGTAATAGAATATTATTTTGTTTATCCTTCCTTGCTTTTAGTGCAGTGATGGCTATATTGTGAGTGTACCTCTTTCCAGGATAATCTCTGGTTTGGGGGGCTCGGGCACCTCCCACAGCTCCTCCTCACTGGGCAGCTCTCTGATGTCCTCCTTGGCCAAGTATCTCTTCAGAGATCTTTCGTCCTGCAGACACAAACACAATAATGACTGACACTCTCCAGCAACATTTGTATCTTATCTTGATGTAGGACATATCACTGTTTTTGTATTGAAGTCTTTCTTAATGCTGTATAAGAAGAGATATATAAAGCATCACACTTTGATAGTGACTTTTAGTCAGACATACACAAACTGAGGATTAACATGCAGTACGGATCCAGTCAGGATTTACTAAAAGATCTGCTGAGTAAGGATCAGAGCTGAGCAGATTTGGGTTTCTCGTCTCAGATTCTCTTGCCAATAAACGAATTGGCAGATGTTCCCAACCCTGATGCTTCAGAGACATCTCTGACCTGATAAACATCTGCTGCCATTAACTGTTTGATCAATTCCCTGGAAAAATATAAGCAGATATATTGAGTTAAGAGGAAGATCTGGACGCCAGTTCCCCTATATACTCAAGAGTATCAGGAATGCATGATTCAGAATCTTATCCAATATCAGTCAGAAATGCCAGTTTATTTACTTTGGTTAATCCAGACACACTGTTTTATATCTAGAATGTATTATTGATTTTATATTGCAACCCAGTTCTGCTGCTGCACAAAACAACACACATAAGATATTCCACACTGCTGATGTACCGCTCTACAGAGATGAGAGCAAATGGCCATGTAATGTAAACGTTACTCCCTCCAGGGAAATGGCCGATTTTTCTAGCTACAGTCAGCTCTGTGGTGCTAGGAGTGTGTGTGTGTGTGTGTGTGTGTGTGTGTGTGTGTGTGTGTGTGTGTGTGTGTGTGTGTGTGTGTGTGTGTGTGTGTGTGTGTGACAGGAAAGATGACAGGATGAAAGGCCGTGAGCAAGCGAGGAGCAACATCACTGGCTGTGGATTAGTGATCAATGTGAGGAGGGATCATTTATCACTCACATCGAGAGAGGTTATCAGGCCGCTCAGGAAATGCATCAGCTCTTTTCTGTGGCTGCTCTCTGTGCAGAACAGTTTCACCAGCTCCCTGAAACACACACACACACACACACACACACACACACACACACACACACACACACACACACACACACACACACACACACACACACACACACACACACACACACACACACACACACACACACACACACACACACACACACACACACACACACACACACACACACACACACACACACACACACACACACACACACACACACACACACACACACACACACACACACAGGAATACATATAAATTATCAGACTTATTCCCCCTTCTACGTTTCTCTTATTTTCCTACGATACTGTTATGATTGGCTGTGAATAAGTAAATATGAAGGACAGACCATCTATTTCTATGTATTTATTTATGTTGAGAAAGGGGCCGGTAATATATACGATTATTCTCTTCTCCCTGCTCCTTTCGGGTATGGTGTGTTTATAGAGACATCATTGTTATACATTAATTGTGTATACCATGAACGGAACAAATCAAAATGAAATGAAATGAAAGACTGGGTAACATTTACAAACTAACTTTGTATAGTCTTTACTTCAGTCCAGGATTTCTGCTGATACTCCTAACTGTCAATTTCATGCATAGAAAGAAACGACCCAGTGTCCAAGGGCTAAGTCAGAAGCTAAAGACAATACAGATTTTTATATTGAAAAAAAAAGAAAAAATGATGAATCACATCTGAAAGATATATACCCGATTTGCTTAATAAGGTTTGTTTGACTGTCTCTGTCATATTTTATCAGCGTTTGTATTGTTTCCATATTGAATGTATTATCATATACTAGTGCCAGCAGGACTTTTGGTACTTAAAGTGGACCTATCATGCTATATTTAAATGATATATTGTAGGGCCATACCTATATAAGGTATATTTATACGTTTCTGTTTTCAAAATACCAAACAGATCATGCATTTTAGCCATGCCTCATTTCGCTCTATGTGCTGTTTGCTGTCTACGGGTCTGATTCTGCTGACCACGCCCCCCTGCAGGAGAGGGGAGACGTGCTCTGATCAGCTGCTGGGCTGTCAGAAGAGGGGGAGAAAAAGAGATCTCCATCCTCCGTGTTTTATTATATAGAGTCGTTATTCATTTGTTTTAAAGCTCAATAAATAAACAAAGAAGACCTTTGACCGGCACTTTTCTAATTTTAGAAAATAGAGAGGGTTGTGTTTTCTGACACTTGGTGAGTTCCCTGGAACACCGGGGACACATATTCATGTATAAAAGACGTACAAAAGTGCATTTTGCATGATAGGTCCCCTTTAATAAAAGACAAAACTTGTCTCTATCTTAATTTCTTATTGGTCAAATATTGTTTTCTAAGCATTTTACTAATAAAATACATTTCATTTTAGTTAAGAACTTATTTAAAGAAAAGTGAAACGATTGTGAATCACATCGAAAATGTAAATGCCAACTTTTACATTTTTAAAATAAAGGTTGATTCAGCGCAACTGTACAAACACTTTGACCTTTACCCCAAACATATGCAGAGAACCTAACAGGAATAAGCATTGTATCTGTGTATAGTTGTTGGGAAATGTACAATTATATGTAAATACGTTGTAAGTATGTCAGAAGTGTGAATATTGTGAATATTGATGTGCTTATATTGATGTGGGAAAGTGCATTTGTTAGGGAGAGTTGGCATTTCTTTCCACACACACCTGCAGATGTCCAGCTTGGCTGAGAGGTGATCTTTCTGGATGTAGAGCTCCTTCTCGTCCTTCAGCAGACAGATCACATCCACCAGCTCCACCACCGGCTCCTCACTGTCAACCACATCCAGCTGGTAGAGGATGTACAGCTTGCCCACCTGTGGACAGGAAGGCAGGGTTGGGAGGGTTACTGTGTTTAAGTCATCTAACCTTATTACTTTCTGTGGATTCATAAATGGAGTTTAATACATGAATTGAAAAGCAAACACTGTTTTTTATTTTTTTTACAAAAGTAGCCTAAATGAAAACAAAAAGGAAATACAGGAAGTACGCTTACCAATTTTGTAGGGGATTACAAGCATGGGTAAGCATGTGCATCATAATAAATCGTATAACACACTACAGGAAGGGTTTACCGAATAAAAAGCATAATAGGGCTCCTTTTAGTAAACAAACCACATATGGAACCACCTCCAGGTGTTACAGCTCTAAAGCTAGGTGTGACTTTCTCACCTGTCCAAAGGAAAGTCTCTTGATTTTCTGTCCAATGTTGTTGGCGATCAGATCTGGGTAGAGTTCAGCCAGCTCGTCGTGGTGGTACAGGAACCTCTGGATGTAGGGTATCACAAAGTGCACCATGGACTGCATGGGCGGGCAGGGTCTCAGGTTCTCCGTCTGAGGCTCAGTCGTCACACACTGGGACAGCAGACGGATCCCACAGATCTCCAGAAACAAAAGTCGGTCCATCTCGTTGAATTTAAATGTGGTGTTAGCTCTTTCACCTGGAACTGTCTGACCTGGGAGGCAAACAAATACAACACAAGTCTTATTCTCCAGTCTGGGTTTGGTGAAATGTCATGAAGTACAATGCTAACATTGACAAATATACTCTGAACAGTACCAAACTTCCCAGCCTTGGTCCCGGGAGCCATCTTCTTCTCTGCTGGAGGCAGGTTGAGCAGACAGACCTGCTTGTGAGGTTTGAAGATCTTTTCCACCTCTCGGTTGTCAGCAATCATGGGTTTGCATGCCAGGCTCACCCAGCTGTTATCCTTGGTGGGGAAGACCCTTTTATCGGAAACCATACCTGAACACGGGTGGAAAGGACAACCACTGTCAGTTGAAGGCATTAGTCTCTAGAGTCTTTTCCAGATGACATCTACTCCTCCAGAATCATCGCAGGTGCACGGTTATGAGTTGTTGAATGCCTTTATTTCCTTATGATATTATTTTTCAATATTTGAGAAATATTTAAGGTCAGAAACTTCTACCCAACCATTATCTTGGTAATGACGATGTTAACATACCGTTTAAGTTTATGAATATGTATAGGTATCAATGTTAATGTCAGCCACGGACTAACAAGCAGAGAATGCTTCACCAGAGAATCCTGACTAGTTGTTCACAACTCATAACCCAAAAGGGTAATCAAAAATGATTTAGCTTATGCTTTTAAGTTGAACATACTATAAGCTGATTGAACCATATGGGCCATTTTAGGTCTATGATTTCTAAGCAGATTTATGGATGTTTCGGGTTAGGTTAGGGTTACACCTCATGCAGTGTCTTTGCCTCACCATCTGCATCCTCACTTACACACAGTTTGAAAGCCAGTATATACTCAGGCCAATACAATGACACATATCAACAACGGTACAGGGGTGGATTTGCAACATGAACGTGTATGCATTACTCACCCTTCAACGTGGAGCAGTACCTATCATTGAGCTGGGACTGAGGGGTGTTTTCCGGGTCACTAGACACTTGAATTTTACACTTCTGAGCTGTTAAAAGCAGAAAGATATTATATTATATTTCATTATGAGCTGCAGACAGTTGGGGCATTAAGAGTAAATACATGTGTGAGTCATACAGTGCGAGTCACTGGACAGAGACAGAGATATTTAAAAGTCCTTACCAAGTCTGGCATAGAGCACTGACACATCCTGTAGCACCTCAGCAGTTGGGATGGGAGATGATGAACAGATCACTTCCAACAGACCCACATACTGCTTCATGTTGGGACTGAGATCCACATTCAGCAGCTGAACATAAGATATGTCATCAAAGATGATGAAGGTGTATTTTGGTCTTAAATTTGGTTCTGGTGTTTTATTAAACTAGCATAAAAAACATTTTCCCCTTAAACTCCCAAAACCCTGCAATTACCATATGAATGTCTGAAAAACGAAATAGTACACAAACTCTAGTAATATCATTATAAGCTAAACAGCTACACAGGATATTGTTTGTTTATAACAAATATATTGTCGTTACGCTTTTATTACACTTAATATTTTGAGAACTGACTTAAACTTTGATACAAACATAATTTTTTATTTCTTCGTGATCAATTTGATACATTTTTGTTTTCTTTGCACATTTTTTTCTGCCTTTTTCTATTAAAATATAGAAAGATGATCATATTATAATAAATACATTTTACAACTCTTTTGTGCAATCTTAGGAGGCTAATCTCACTACACAGTTTTCTTAATATTATTTAAACATAAATAGGCCTATATAATATAATATAAAAAAATATATAAATAATATATAGCATATTTTTTTCACATGAGCTGATGTTACCCAGAGCCTTCACATCAAATTATGGGTATAGTATATAGTTAGTAAACATAAAAGACTTAAATCACATAAAATTCCCTGGTTCTCTGCAAATAGGGCGCTGAAAACCAGTGGAGTCAACAAACATTCTATACATAGGTACATGATGTGAGTTTACCCTGGTGAAGAAGGGTTTCATGCCCTCCAGCGGGTTGTAGAAGGGTCCCAGGACGTTGGGCTGCTGCACAGGGCTGTCTGGCCCCTGAGTCAGCGGTCTGTAGCGTTGGAACATCCCTGTGGGGTCACTCCAGCACACATCCTTCAGGTGGTAGAAACGCCCGGAACACCAGCCATCATTTCGCCTGGGGACGCAATTTAATGTATGGTTTCAGATGACAAAATGTTGGCATTAACCTGATAAAGTACGACGAAACAACTGAGGATTTACTTGTTGTGTTCCATAAATACAGCGGGGTTGTGCTGGAACAGCTCCTTCAGCTTGTTCGGGTTACAGTTCTCATGCAGATAGGTGTAGACGTTGTGGATGTGCTCCACAGTTGAAGTGAAATCCGCCCCCTCCAAATCCTGGCCATCCTCCTGATCTTTGACACACCATTTCTTCAGGTAGTTTATCAGATCATCCTCTGAGATGCTTTGTCTCATTCCTAAAAGAGAGGAAAAGACAGATATTTTACTAGGTAACTTTCTCAATATAACCAATTATAGGATAAACAAAAATGTGATGATGAACACATTTTTACCGAGAGTTCTGCTGAACTCGCTGGGGTCCATTTCCACATAACAGACGTGGGTGCCCAGCAGGCGGATGATCTCAGGTGAGGCCAAGTAGACGGAGTTTGGACGGAGGTACTTTCTGTCTTTCTGGTCTCCTTCCAGCGGGCGATAGGCTGGAACCCATTCGAGGTTACACAGGAAGTGGTAGAAGGAGGACTTGGTGCTTTTGACTGGGTGTCCGTCACTGTCTAGAACCTGAGCTTTGACGTACTGAGAGTAGCGGTGTCTAGAAGAAAAGTGATTGTAAGTCAAATCTGAAGTAGAATAATACATAACTCTCCAATCACATTCAGCAAACGATGAAAATGTACATGATAAAGAGGTCATGTCACTCCTGATCCTATGACTACAATGCATGGATTATAGCCTCTTGTGTTGTAGTTCAGTGATCTTGGTGTCACTTGTGACAATACAACAAAGTGGCAGGACTATGTGACCTACTGTACATTCCTGTGCAGATCAAAGAGCCCTCAGCAGCATCAGAGTTAAATGCACTGAGAAATCCTTATCTGCGCTTCAACTTGTGTCTAACTAACCAGTGTAATAGATGGCTCAACATGGCTTACAGAGCTGTTTTAAAAAAGTGTATTTTATTTTATACAGTGTTACCTTTTAAGTAAAAGTAGGAATTAAGATGATGGATGTATAGATCTTTTTTTTAACAATACAAGGTTCTTTCAATTTCAAAATAGTTACAAATAATGTTGCTGTAATGTTTGCAGCTTATTTCTCCCTTCTAGCCCTTCTAGTCTCAGTGCTGGGACGAACACCTGAAAGGCCCTATTTTCTTACAACCAGTCTTCTTAAATATATCTAATGACATGTTGGGGAATATTTAGTCATTCTGGCTTATTTTCAGGCAAAACAGTCACATTTTCGTAAAAAAGAGTTGCATCTAAAATCAAACACCTTGGAAAAAAAGCTGTGAAACCTGCAGCTCTGTTTTGAAAGAGAAACCCAGCCAGGAATAAACAGCAACAGAAATGATCTTTTATAAAGTCACTATACAGAAGCCCTCTGTTTAGCACTACAGCCCTACTATTGCAAAAACAGTGTTCATCCAAAAAAAAAGGTTGAATAGAAGGGTCTCACAGCCTCATTCATCTCTAACTTCTGTACTTGCACTGTTTACCAGTATGAGTATGCAAGCTTGGTTGACCTCCTTATCTGAATTGCTGTCCTCTACTCACACACATCTATACTAGTAACTCACAAGAGGGGACAGAGGTGAGAGCAACTCAATTAAGAGAACGCAATCCCCAGACTGATGTCTCTCTCAATGTCAAACAACTGATGTGTGACATTTCACGGTATAACAATGTCTCCACTTCACGTTACTGTGGTTTTCAGAAAGGATGAAATGTTTTCAAATAAAAAGGGCTTGGAGCATCTGCACAAAAACAGCAACGCTAAGAAATAAGACACAGGGTAAAGCACTTTTCTTTTTCCTCATTGAAACAATTGAAAAAAGACACCTGGCTCAGAAAATGGCACTATGTGGACACAGGCCACTAGTCCTAGCAGGATTTATGGGGATTATCACCTGACTAAAGCCAAAGCCATTATCTCTAGCCATTAGGTGTCCTAAAACAAACTACCTGCTTTTCAAATGGGACACTTGACAGAACAAACATAAAGGACTATAGCAGTGAGGGTGTCTTCTGTGTGTGTGTTCTGTGTGTGTGTGTGTGTGTGTTCTGTGTGTGTGTGTGTGTGTTCTGTGTGTGTGTGTGTGTTACCCTGTATCCCAGTTTGTCGCCAGCAGCTTCATCAGGGCCATCCTCTGCTGCAGCAGGAGGTGTTCGGGCAGCTGGGCGGAAGCCAGGGCATAAAACTCCTCACAGGGGTAGTCATCGAGCACAAAGCCCTCTCCTGGCTTCTGGTGCCACATTGCACTTTCCACAGACCATGGACTGGAAGCCTGGTTTGGGGGGGTTAAGAGAGGAGAGTTTATCATCATTTGAAATGAATATGAAGTATTACAGTTAATTCCCCATGACACCAGGATAATAAAAACATATTTTATGAAGGATAAGTCACACAATGACAGAGGTATCGTGACAAATCCACATGCTATCCCTGCTTGCTGTAGCCTGGGCTAAAAGAGGCAGCAGGAATGTTCGATGGGTCCCATCAGTCACCTGCTTTCCCTGCTCATCCTGAAAGCAGCCATTGTCTCTCTAGTCCTAGTGTGACTCACAATGATTCATATCTTCATCCTTTAATCTGTTTCACCATGACGAGTAACAGTTGGTGTCTGTGCAACCAGTAAATATTGTGTCCTTTCGCAACACATGCATTGTCCTTTATCATCTGCTCTCACAGGTGGGGCTGTCAGGACCTCGGCCTGCTCTTTTTGAGCCAGTATCATCGCATTTCTGCAGCATGAGTGGATTTTGATTCCTAAATTGGTGAGATAATAGTTCAGGGATGTCCTCCTCACCAGTTCTTTAGCAGTGAGGGTTTGTCGCTCTTTGCGGATGATGAGACCGTCTCGGATCCCCAGTGTGCTGAACAGCTCTCTCCAGCCTGCTACATCGCCGTCTGTCTGCACATAGCAGGGGCTCAGCAACACCCAATCACAGCCTGGTGGAGCAGAAGTAGACGGATAAACAGGAGGACAAAGAAGGGACTACTTTATAGGACACATGGCACATAGGAGACAAAATAGATGGGAAATAAATATGAAAAAGCATTGCAATGTTTATTTTTTTATACCAGTTAATCTTCAAATGAGGCTAACGAAGGGTAATAAATCAAATCTCACATAAAATCACACAAAATATAACATATTGGATTTACTTAATCGACTTATATAATGGTTTAGGGCTAAAATACATTTCTGACCTCCTGCAACATTATGAACTATCCAGAACTCTCAGGCCTTCTGGGAAGGGTCTGCTTTCTGTCAGTGATAACTAAACATGGAGAAGCAGCATTAAGTTCCAACTGTATTTAGTAAGATCAACTAAACTCTACCTTGTATTTTCAACTTTACTGAAACATGAAGAAACAAGTGTGATCAGCTGAGATAGCATCTTAAAGGTCCCCTATTGTTTTTCATCAATATATTATAGGTCTCAGATATATACAAAACATGTCTCCGAAGTGTTTGGCTCCAAATACCAAACAGATCATTGTAACGTCCCATAATCCCCTCTGTTTCAGCCCTGTTTCCAAAGTGCTGATTCTCTGTCTGTTACTTTAGATGAAAATAAGGAGCCCCTCCCCACGCCCCTCTGAGAGATATTTGGTTACAAAGAACACAATGGTGCTCTAGGAGGAGATTCAGGTGATAAGGGGGGGGGGGGGTTACCTTGGTTGGTTATTGGCTAATGGTTACACAAGCCAACAAATCATTATATCATAAGGTGGCCAAAATCTGATCAGCTCATTTTCAGTTTTTATTAGGGATGTATTAGCTGCTTCACACACGTTGCATACCGCAATTTTATTGTCATTTTCGGATACCTTAAAATACTGCCAGACTGGTGAAGCCATTTTGGCGAGCTTGTTTTGCCGTGCACAGAGAAAAGTGTCATGTATTTTTACGTCATGTGATCGGCTCTCCTGATCAGCTCTCCTGATCGGCCTTTATAGAGAGCACCGATCGATCGGCAGAGAGTGAATATCGGCTGATCACGATCGGCGGCCGATCGATTGGAGCATCCCTAGTTTTTATATAAATGGATCAGGACAAAAAGTGAGAGAATCTTTTTTCCTGAAACTTTCAGAATCTCTTCTGTAGGGGACACATGTTTATGTATAAAAGACATGAAAAAGTGGATTTTGCATAATAGGTCCCCTTTAAATGTCTGTTATACAATAAACTCTCTTCAATCCTCCAAGGGATATAATGCTCTCTTTGACCCTAACAATAGAAGCAGACCCTCACAAAAACGTTCCTCATGAAAACCACTCAACAAACAGGTAATGTCCACATTTCCGAGGAAGAAAAGGCAGCTAGGAACAGTAAGGAACAAGTCTTTTAGCTCGCTTTCTCGGGCCAAGACGAATACAGAACAATAGCTGGAGAAGTACACGCTTCATGCTCTGTTGCCTCCACCTGTGTCAGTATTAAGAACTTTCTCCTTACCAGGCAGGTTCTTGGGCAGGTTGATGTTTCCGTACTCTTCAGAGAAGTGCACCCTCTCATTGGCGGGGCACAGCAGACCCTTGGTGGTGAGGACGGGTACTGCAGTGTCTGAGTACTCCTGGCTGGAGGTGGAATGCAGCTTGATGAAAACCAGGTAACTCACCACCACTGCTTCAGGCTTTGACTGGTGAAGAACAATGAAATAAAGAGGGGGAGATAGAAAGAAACAGAAATTAGATTTGAGCCTAAAGATCCTTGTTTTTAAAGCATAAAACTTGTTATGTAAACTGAGCATAAAATAATTATTGTGACAGTTATTTTATACAGTATGGTACCTTCCATTTGTTGCTCTGTATGGTAGGGTAGATGTGCTGCTCCAGTAGCTGTTGAGGCTCCAGGTCGTGAACTCCAAGTCTTCTGAGCAGCTCCCGGACCTGCTGGCTCTCCAGAGGCTCCACACAGCTCAGCAGAGAGGGGTGGACCACATTTACATCCTTGTACAGTGCAGACAGAGGTCCTATGAAAAGACAACAAATGAGAGGAAAGCTTGTTAAACAACACCACAGACATTGCCGTATTTGTTGATTATTTTACAGCAGATTTATGAGAAGCATATAACTGCGTTTTATCATTTTGTGGAAGACTTTTTGAGTAATGATATGCAGTCTCATTTTCATCTGGCTTTGGAAAATGAAGTGCTTGTTGTGCTCGTGCTGATGCTTCTTGGGTTTTAAAGTGATTGATTTTTTCCCTATTAAGGGCTGAAATTATGTCACTAATTGAATTCATGAAACGTTACTGTTGTTAATCAATAACTGCCGGGAACACCATTAATTAGATAAATTGCACACCCATTAAGTTATTGGGCTCACAAGAGACAGATTAAGATACATTGATTAGATTCAATGCTAGACATTTTTACATTTCCACAGGCCAGGAAGGAGTCCCTATGAAGAGTCGACAAACGCCCACCTCATTTTGAATATATTAGTTCTTTAAAGTGGACCTATCATGCTATATTTAAATGATATATTGTAGGGCCATACCTATATAAGGTATATTTATACGTTTCTGTTTTCAAAATACCAAACAGATCATGCATTTTAGCCATGCCTCATTTCGCTCTATTTGCTGTTCTCCAGCCCTGTTTTTGCAGGGGGCTGATTCTGTGAGCTGCATCTGACCACGCCCCCCTGCAGGAGAGGGGAGCGTGCTCTGAACAGCTGCTGGGCTGTCAGAAGAGGGGGGAGATCTCCGTCCTCCGTGTTTTATTATAGCCTATTATTATATTGAGTCGTTATTCATTTGTTTTAAAGCTCAATAAATAACAAAGAAGACCTTTGACCGGCACTTTTCTAATTTTGTCCGGAAGATTTAAACTTTAACGGACATCTTGACCGGCGAAAGAAAACCTAACTGAAACTCTGCCGCACGGTCCCCTCGTTCCTTGGAAGAGGCGTAGAGGTGGGTGTTTGTCATCTGCTGGTGGACTAACCGGAGAGAATTACAGTGCTTGCCTCGACGGGGAGGGATTGCATTGAATTACAGCAGCAGGAGCAAACGCTTGCCTCGGGGAGGGAGAAAAAAAGCCACAGCGGAGAATAAACAGAAGGGTAACCATGGTAACCATGCGCGGGAAGTCTTCTTCGCTGCTTTTGTGGCAGACTACAGCGCCACTTACAGGCCTGGCATATGTACTACAGCGTCTCCAGCGCTTTCGAGCGGCAATGGCCGGCCGTGGCCCAACCCCACATTCCCCTGATAGGTGGAGAGTTGGCCCAATAGCCGTAGCGCCACCGTCCTGACGTCAGTGAAATGTTCAAATCTGGATCAGTTTTTATCAGATCCGTTGCAGCCCCTTTTTTAGAGATTTGGGTATGGAGGAAAATAGAGAGGGTTGTGTTTTCTGACACTTGGTGAGTTCCCTGGAACACCGGGGACACATATTCATGTATAAAAGACGTACAAAAGTGCATTTTGCATGATCGGTCCCCTTTAACTAAAGAGGTCCTATAATGCTTTTTGGTGTTCCCTCTCCTGTAGTGTGTTGTATAGGATTGTGTGTAAATGGTCTTCAAAGGCTCAAATCCCTGTGTTCCCTCCTTTTGAAGATGAGGACACATAACAACCTATAATGATCTGTCCTTTCATCCCACTGCTCTGCAGTCACGGACATCATTTTTCACACTGAATTCTTTATCATGCACATAAATATATGTAAAGCCACTCATTGACACATGTACTGCACGTTGCCAAGAATACATTTGTTTTCAAAAAGATTTTTATCGAGGGATAAGAAGAATTCTGTATCCTGATTAAAGAAGCCAGGTTTCCTATTTAAAAGATGACTGCAGTAAGCCAACTATAACTTTGTCTTTGCTTTTTGTTTTTTCTGAAAATATTAGTTTAAAAACTAATCCAATTTGAATATTGATAATTTGTTATCATTGAATAACATGTCACATATTGTCCTTGCCTCTTAAAAGTGGGATTTATGGCACTGTAGATCTATGGGCGTTGGACTGGTTGACATAAGAAAAACAGGCAGTGTGAAGATGTCCCTGTTTTTCCATATTTGTTAGACTAAATGAATCATTGATTATTTATTGACATTAAATGGTCAGTTAATAACAGAAAATATAACTGTATATGCCACATCTGTTCAGTAACTTCACCTGATTTTTTAAGTCCATAATAAGCACTATAAGCTGTTTATAAATACACAGAGCCACTTAAAATACACGACTATTAAAGCAGCATTGTGCAGCGGCAGGATGCTTACATCAGCGTGTGAAAATCAATTATTCATGCTTGGCATTCTAAACCTGTGCTTTGGGTACTGTTTTTAAATGTGATGACGCACAACACGGCCTCCGCTTCAGCGTGTTCTGAACTGAGGGGGTTGTACGTCTGCTTATTCTTAGAGACGTGAGAGTCTTAACAACCGGCTCTATTTATAGAACTTCTCAGACACTGGGGAAATATTTTACCTATTTAACAGCCAGAATAACAATGTCAGTTTATCACAAGAGAATAATAAGGTGTCATTTGTATTAATCTGTCGTATTCACACCTTCATTTTTCAGTTTCTTCAAGTTTAGTTCTTCACTGCTAAGGTTTATGAGCACAGATGGAAAGTGTTACATGTGCACCTCTCCCCATCGCCAAGGTGATAGATATTTATCTATTTTTGTTTTTCATCGGTTAGCCACATTTCTGTAAATTGAATACCTGTGAAACTGTACCGCACTATATCTGACTGCTTTTCCTGCTCTATCTGTTTTTTCTTGTTGTTGGCATGGCTGATTTAGCACTGTGTCATCAGTAGGCCCATGCACAGTGATTTATTATTTGCAGGTGCTGGGTAATAATAATCTGCACAGAAATATACTACACACTCACCTGTCTTGTTCAAAATTCACTTTAAATTCTACACGCACCTATATACTGTGTACTCGGCCTATTTTAATTATCCAGAGATCTCAGCTAATAGTTTATTGGAAAGCCAATGTCCCTCACTTGAAAAATAAAACAGTATATTTAAACGTTTACACACTTACACAAGTATATAGAAGTGTACCCACACACTTAACTTTATCAAGGATAGACCATGTGATTTGTCATATTGTCATGTTGAATAGAAGCAGTGTATCTTTTTTTGCGTTTTGGATTTAGCATTATGCCAAATTCAAACTTAAAGCAATCTAATCAAATGCTTTCAGAAACAGAGAACACCTGTTCATGTTTATGAGGCTAAATGAGTTGCCCTTGCCAGATGGAGCAATGGAAAGGGGGTTCCTGCCAAATTAGCATCTGAGATTTAAAATATCACTGTGAAAACTAACTATTATTAACTGTGGTAACATATTCATATACGTTTAAAAAAGAACTGCATTTTAATATAATTTACCAGTCTGAGCTTGACCTTTCTTTTTTTTGGTTTTGGTTTCCTCCATTGGAAAGAACACTCCTTCTCCACTTAGTGCAACCACACGTCCGTCAGCAAGGGGGATTATGGGTAAATCCCTGAGGGTTTTCAGGATGGAGTCTGCCTCTCCGTAGCCATGCTCCAGAGCTCGGTAGTTGCAAACCAGCAGCTTGGCAAGCTGATGCAGGTCACCGTCTAAAAGAAAGGGGGTTGGTGCCAGAAAAACGTATACATTTTACATCGCATTAAATAGTTTGGATGTTTTATTTAAAATGACAAAATGAATGGGTGTATGTATGTAACAAACGCACATCTACAGTACAAAACCATACACATTAAGTAAAAAGCAACAAGCGGTTGAGCTACAGTACTTAATTGTCGCTCCATTATGGTGGATATGTATCTACACTAACAAGTTCAATAGAGTGGTGCAGGGATTAAGTATTTTTTCAGCCCAACTCTTAAGAAATCATCAAAAATAAGATCTGTGGTAAACACACGTTTGTGATATCTTTATATTTTGTTGAGCAGGATCATCTCCAAATATTAACACCACTTTTATAACTGAAGAAGCATTAATGCAATCGAAAGAAGTAAATAGCTAATGATAGGCTATAGACAAACTATTTAACAGTTGCATGACATATTACATTCTGTCAGAAGTTATAACTCGGTTTGCTCTGCTATCATTTGAAGTGACATGGATTGACTTTCCATCACACACACCTGAATGGGTGCCTTCCATCAGCAGCTTGGCCATGGCTGTGGTTACCGAGGTAACATCAGATCCCCGAAGGTATCGGACTCCCAGGTGAGTGAGCAGGGAGGCGGGGGGGGCAGGGCTCAGACCCGGGTGAAGATAGGAGAGAGACAGATGCTTTTCCAGCTCGTCTCCACCAATCACGTCGCGGATCACAGCGTCCTGACAGACGGCCACTTGGGACGGCAGCTTGTACACAATCGTACCATCTGGGGAGGAATCATGGAGGGGAACATTCACAGGGTTAGAGACGATGAGTTCAAAGGCTAGTATACCAACGCAGAGATCACAGCATTGATAGAATATTTATTGTTTTGCCTTGTTTATGCTTTTTTTTGTGATTTTAAAATGTCAGAAGCTGCATTTGAAAGTAATACCTGAGCTGAGTGTAGGCAGGAAAGCCTTGCCCTTCAGCATTTGAATAATCTGCCCGGCGACAGGCTTGAAGAAATCCATCACCTCATCAGGCAGGGGGACAAACTGCAGGAACTGGCAGAGGCCCTTGAGACCTTTAAACTCTGGGTGGTCCTGGAAAAAAGAAGCACAATAACCAACCACTAATGAGTGATATTACTATTTATTAGTTTTTTCATTTTTCACAGTTGAGACACAAAATCTAACTTTGCCTAATCCTCTTTAAATCTTAAGATGTTTTTTCTTTTAAACAATAATGTTGATTGTTGCTTGTTCATAAGTTAGAAAGAAAATGTCAATATCTAACACCTCGTAAGATTTCAACTCGAATCATCAAGTGCTGGGTTCCATTAAACAGCCTATGGAAATACTGAATGAACAAAAGCATGCTGAATTTATTTAATCGCAAATCATTTCAACCATCAATATTTTGTCTTTTATTATATATAATGTAACTGTATTAATATACTCAAGTATATCCAGCTTTCCTAAAAGGGATCATTTCAGTGGTATTTCATCTTATTTGATCTTTTAGTGACATTTCCCAAAGCCCTGTAGATATAGCTTGTTCTTACAGTGAAGACATCCATGGCCTTCAGGAAGAGTTGTGGTATCTCAGATCGGAGCCACTGGTTCCACGAGCTGTCTCTGTCCACATCTTCACGAGAGGAAGGGATGTCAAAGTCCCCTGAAGAAAAGTACCATGAAGAAGAGTTCCAAATGAGTGTTAGATGTATTCTTCTTTATACAAACTGTGTGTCCATTAAAGCTTTATAAATCATACTCCAGTCTCACCTTGGATGATGAAACGGAAGCCGAAACTGCGCAGGGGCAGGTAAGCAAACACAGGTTGTTTCTGCGGCTGACACACAATGTCACCCTCTGTGATGTTGTTGTCGAGCTGGAAAGCCAGAGCAAGCTCGGTGGAGTCAACATTTTCTTTGATCTGAAGGAGAAACAGATCAAAGATTAAATTAAATGCTAATAAAATAAGCTATCATAAGCTGAGAAGGGGCTATACCTTTGTTTTCTAATTGTCTGTGCCTTATACTGTAGATTGTATTTGTGCTTTTGTTTGTGCTTTTGTGTCCGTTTTGTGTTTTTAGGTTAGTATAATGTGCTTTGAATTGGGAATATGTGCTTTAATATGTGCTGTAATTGTGCTTTACTGTGCTATTATTGGGCTCGTGTGTGGGAGAGAAACTCTCTCAGGGAACCTTTTACATTTACATGCACAACAACCTATAGAACACACTACAGGAAAGGGACAACTCCAGAAAGCAGAAGGGGACCCCTTTAAATAAATTAAGATAACAGTTGAATAGTAAGACAATGATAAGATAAAGAGTCATTAGAGTCTTACGTTGCAAGATAAAAGAGATGAAGCCCTCAGATAACATATAGTACTATAGACATATAAGTGACATTATTGCCAACATTGAAAAATATAACGGGAAAAGGAGGATATATGAGAGTATTGAAGGAGATAAATAAATTAAATGGAATGAGATAAATAAATACAAAATACAAATTGAGCATTACACACTCAGCCTACAAAGAAGCATAACTCAGAAATTGATATTGATGCCTGGAAAATGGCTGCTGGAAAGCTAAAGTACAGAATGTCTCAACAGATTTTCTCTCACTCAGCTGCATTTCTACTCTTTACATAACCTGACTGCCGGTAATAGGTAGCTGCCTCTGGGAAACCAAAGAAAAAAGGTAACTGAAGAAGAAAGAGAGGTAGGGTTTATAGCGTTGTTTCAGACTGACAGATCATTAACATCGTTTTCTGTCACACTGCATGACTTTTTTGTCATATATTCCCAAATTGATGTGGTAACATCAACCAAAGCCTGTCTAATGAGTGAGCTTCACGACATGGGGCAGGAAGGGAAATCATTTGACTGAGCGGAATGAGGAACAGTCCTTTCCTCCTAGAAAGAATAAATGTCCTTGAAAATGAAGCAAGAGAATGAGATTTGAACAAAGTGTGTCTGCTTACCTTCTTGGGCTGCACCACAGTTTTGACCACAAGCCAGCGCTCAATTCCCTCCGTGTGCTCCACCTCTAACATGTTGTGACTCAGGTCCTTCCGAGTCATTGTCACAAAGCGCTTCTCACTCTGCAGGTGGGGAAGGTATAGAAAAAAAGGGATTTTTTAAGACTTTCAACAATGACGTTTGTTTTGCATATATGTGAACAAATGAGTAAGTGTAGGCTACCTGGTTGTAGATGGAGATGGAGCGCAGGCGGTGCAGAAAGAGCAGCAGGGAGGGGTGCACGTCATGAAACAGGTTCCTGGTCTGATGGCTCTCGGAGCGCAGAGGAAGGCAGATCTTCGTGGTCCAGCTGATCACAGAACAACACACAGAGGTAGAACTAGTCGTTAGAAAATATCAATGCAGCCTTTATTAGGCATTCTGTTTATTCTGAAGCTCAATTAGACCCTCTCTAGAGGATTTTAGAAACGTAAAAGGAAATAAATATTGGCAATATATACTTTATTTTGAAAATGATTTTAAAGCTGCACCTTAACAATGGATCAGATGAATTGTAGTTCCACTCAGTTCTTTTAAAAAAGTAATATTTTTAAACGTATGGTTTAACGGCCCACATCTTCAACTGACTTAACAAATTGTAAGACAGAAAAAGTACGCGACTAGCTTGTAAAAATATGGGAACATTTAACATTTAAAGAGGCAGATATTTCACTGTACATTAACGGTATATAATCATGTTTAACACAAGAGTTATGGTTCTCAGCCATCGCACAAATGAACAAGTTGTAGCATTGTCACACAGATGCTATGGAAGGAATGCCTATTCATTTATTAACTTGCTGTATTGTTCATGTTTGTACTACTGTTTTTTAAAAGTTTTTAAATGTGATAGAGCACAGGGTTCTTTTTTTATTTATTAAGATTTTCCTGATGTCTGTGTTGTTTTAAAACGTGTGTCTAAATGGATCCCTCGTATTTTATCTGCAAACCAAATCCACCTACAGGTACAAATGTATATCGTGAACCTCTTGTGTGACACTATTCATCAGACATTGGAAAGAAACTTGTTTTCTTATATGGATGAACTGTTTTATAAGGACGTATACATTTAAATATCTTGCAAGAGACATTTGAGTCAACATTCCGTCATTTATAGTGGAAATGTTTTCTTCTTGATTTTCTCTACTCTTTTTTGAATGTTGTCTGAATCCTGTGCTTTAAGTCTTTTTTGAGTCATCAGATTATGTTCAGAACATTGCACACAATCTAGTCTGTGTGTGAAGGCGTTTGAGAGAGAAAGGGACAGAGAGATGGAGAAAGGGAGGGAAAGGGAAGGTTGAAAGTAAGCTTTGCGATATCACATGCTGTGCTGTATTGTTCACAAACACACTTCGTCAAGTTCTCATGAACAAAATGAACACTATTTTGTATATTTCTAAAATCAAATGTGATTCTGTTAAATTAATTAATTTGCTTAAAAGACCATTAATTTGTTAGACCATTCACTATTTTTCTATTTTTCATAGACAACCAATTTCAACTATGTTTTTCCTTCCATAATTAAGAAGTTTGAGTAAGATTGATTGGCATTATGGATGACATTTTTAAGTAGATGAAATAATTTCAATATTAAAATATGATGTTTTTGTTATGAATACACCTGTATCAGAGAACACACTTTGAAAAGCACAGGGGTAAATACAAAAAATGGCTGAGTTCCATTAAGCATCTGCGGTTTCAGGGTCCTAGTATTGTGCATCCTGGCTCACCATCTCCCCTTCATGTTTGTATTGGGACGCTCGAATAGAAAAGAGCCATCCATAATGTCCTTACTTACACTTCTTGCTACAATGACCAATCAAAATGTCTGCTACGACGACACACTGTTTCTCTATCTTCCAACCTGTGCTGATTGCCCAGCAGCTGTGTGTCCAGAGGCCTCTCCTCTTCCATCCAGTGGGGGAGGATGTATCCCATGGGGCCGCAGGACTTGTCGAAGCGCAGGTGGAAGCCATTGGAATGAATCTCTGGGCAATCCGTCACTTTAAACACTGATTTGAAGCCGATGCCCTTTTGACCTGTGATGAGTAGGGCAACCAAGATCATGTTAAAACAAAGTCCCATTTACTATTCTGGTCTCCTTCAAGGCACCACATACGTACTCACCTATGTATCCATATTTGTGTTTGCCCTTGGTGCTGCGACCCACATCACAGATGGCTTTGATGTTCCCGTCCTGGAAGCCGGTCTCGTTGTTGAGCACGGTGATGCAGTCTCTCTCCACCACAAAGGCAAGCGCTGGAACAACACCGACCTCTGATGGGTAACTGTTATCATCAGCATTCTGAAAAACACAAATAAATAACTCAATTAGACCTCATTTCAATTATTGATTTACCCTGAAGAGCCAATTTCAGGGTGAATATAGCGGATTTTTACTTTTACAGCATATAACATGTGACGTGATTATTGCCAAGTAGGTTTACTCATAGAAGGATGGAATAAAAAAATAAAACAATTAATAAAGAGATAATATTTAACATCAAAAAAGAAAGAGAAATATATAAACTGAACATAAATATATATTTTTAAAGTACAGTGAATATATGACAAATACAGTTGATTAGATTTTAAAGTTGAGGGTTGTGCAGATTTTAAGAGGTAGTGTTATAATGAATACAATATAAAGGACCATAAAGGAAAAATGTACTTCTAATCAGTTTCAGTTGTAATATAATTCTTTACTTATGCAGGGATGCAAACTCATCAGGTATGAAAAAGGTGACAAGGATCCGAGCCCCCCGACCCCACGGAATATCGGCTTTAAAATGAGGAATAACAGATTATTTTAGCAGTCAGAACAACTAAAGCAGTTAATAATAACAGAAACGCCAAAGAGTCACATCTAATAGAAATGTATCAAAGCATTTCTTTTAATTGTGTAGCAGTCAGTTTATAATGTTGGCAGCACTGTTGAGCATTTTGAAAATGTATTTTCATGCCTCTGTGCAAGGCTTAGTCTTTCTATCTTTATAGCCACTGGTGTAAAGTAACTTCAGTAAGTTCATAAACTCAAGTACTATACTTGTACTTTATTTAAGTATTTCAATGTTTTGCTACTTTGTTCTTCTACACCACTACAGTTCAGAGGTAAATGGTGTACTTTTACTCCACTACATGTATTTAATACCTTTAGTTACTTTACAGATGTGGATGAATGATGTGAAATATAATCAAGTGTTAAATCAGACTTTAGTTCCACCTGGAGTAAATCCACAAGCTACCCTGCAGTATACAAAGTCATTCAAACTAGCTGCACCTTTATCAGCTTTGAGAACACTTTCATGATCAATCATTATAAAACATATCATATATATTATTCTGAAATGGACCAATCTGCACAATGACTACTTTTACTTTTGGTACTCTAACTATATTTTGATGAGAATACTTTTACTTGAGGAACATTTTGAATGCAGTACTTTTACTGTAACAGAGTATTCCTACACTCTGGTACTTCTACTTTTACTCAAGTACAAGACCTGAGTACTTCTACTTTTACTCAAGTACAAGATCTGAGTACTTCTACTTTTAATTAAGTACAAGATCTGAGTACTTCTACTTTTACTCAAGTACAAGATCTATACTTATACCACCTCCGTTTATAGCCTATGAAAAAAACTATTAGAAAACGAAGGCTAAAGCTAACGTTAACAGATAGTGACAATGTATGCTAGTTAGCTAGCTCAACGATAATATTGCGACAGAAAAACTTTTCAGTGCACATCACGCTCTGCCGCTCCGACAGGGAGCTCTGCTCTGAACACCTGAACGGCCCGTTCTAACAGCTGTTCACCAGCGGTCCAGTCTGTGCCACAGTGACTCCGGACCGCACAGTTAATATTAACGAACACACCCGTAGGTAATGTAGCTGCTGAAGTTAGACCCTCATCCCGGAGCAGCAGAGCCTTATTATACATCCATGAGCAGAGCCGACAGGCAGGAAGACTCGAGCACACAGCTCGCGCTTCATTATATAAAAAAAGAACACCATGCGTGTCATGATGGCACATAACAGCTCGCGGCCGCAGATTACTCCGGGTTCCAGACCCCCCCCATACCCCAAAAATATTTTTATTGCAGATCTACATGAATCACACAAACGACCTATTTTGGATTCAAAACGGCGAATTTCGCCGAAAGGTGACAAGTTTGCATCTCCGTTATGTATTTTAAGCTTTTATGACAATATTTAGCTTGATTTCCCCCAGGATAAATAAAGAATTTTGACTCTTATTTCATATCTATAAATTATCAAAAATATTAAAGATGCAGAATTATCTTTTAGGGTGTAAAAACTAAAAACTCCACCTGAATGAGTTCCAGGACAAAGTGTGTGTCCTTGCTGTAGAGTTCTGTAGAGAGGCGGTCTAAGCTGCGACCCAGCCGCTCCGAAGCGACCTGCATCAGCTTCTGGCCTTCGGCGTTCAACTCTACACCGATACCAAACTCACTCTTCCTGTGCGGCAAAACAAGAGACAGAGGGAGAAAGAATAGATCAGCCATAGTTTTAAGAAGCTATATTTGGCAGAACAAAATCCGGACATATTTATGTTAATTGTAAAAGGAGACATTATGAGAACAAACCTGATGTCCTCAATGAGAGCTCTTTTGAGATCTGATGTGGTTTCTGATTGGCTGCCGGCAGCATCCTTTTCATTGGAATCAGACATTTCTGACTGCTGCTCCTCCTCTCCTCCTTCAGCCTCACTGCTGACGCCTGATATCTCTCCATTAGGCAGGGAGGCCAACTCATACATCTCCTCATCATCCTCCTCCTCAACCACTAGGTCTTCCTCGCCATTGACTAGGGGACAACATTGAGCAGATACAAAATGAAAAAAGGGAATAGAAAACGACTTTCTTTTCAGGGAGCATTTTCTTTCCTTGGAACCTAAACTTTCAATCTGTAATCACCTTGTTGTGTGCTCTGGTTGAGAGTGGAGGAGGCGAAGCTGTTGTCCATTACGTTGTCCTCTAGATACTCATCTTCACTCATATTCAGAGCTGACAGACTGCCGCTCTCAGAATCTGTCAAATTACACTGAAGACAAGGCAAAATCAAATTAGAAGCTAAACCAATAACAGTAATGATTTTTTACATGAAAATACATGTATCTCACAAAAGGATAAACCTGGCAAAATAAGACAAAAATAAAAATCTCATTCTAAAATGCATCCCTCACTGTGTTGCCTAGCAAATAACATCTTGGTGCTATTGTGCTATTCGAAAGATATACTGTATACTGTAAAGTAGGTAATGAGCCAAATCATCCCTTTTCAATGCAAATGAGCCTTTTTGAAAAAACAGTCAGATTTGCAAAGATCAGAGCAAAAAGCCACACTCATTTACAGTGACATTATTAACGTCTTCAAAGAGTTAGGGTATGAAGCTCATCTAAGAGTGGTGGCTCAAACTTGTTTCTTTTGGGATGCATCCGGTCACTGCATTGACACAGTGAAAGGATGCAATCAGCTTTGTCATGTAAGAGAAATGGATAAAGCTCCACTACATTTCATTTATAGAAATGCTAGAGATAAGTTCAATAAGTTAAAATAAAGAAATTAGATAAGATAGAAATCATTATATAATTGAATTCATATTATTAAGTAAAAGAAGATATGAACTGTTGATGAAGTATCTGGCACAAGGGAATAAAAGTAGCCCATTGACTTAGGTGCATATTATTTCTAACAAATTAATTTCTGTAAATAGTTCTAGGTCCTGATTCAGAATGATTAAGCTGATATGGAAAAACTATTGATATAATATGAATGAAAGTTGACTGGGTTAACGCAACTCCCAGATTACTGTTTTATTCAATTGATGCTGCTGATCAGAAATAAAACAATCCAACTTTGGGATCAAATAATTTTTCTCCGGAGAGAGAACAGTGTATGTTCATAATGAACAATATATGTACAAGGTTCATACATTTTATCAGCAGGACTACACTGATATTTATATCTTTCGGTCTAAACATGATCAAAATATTGATTTTACAATTTTCTTTTCTGACCTTGGCGTGTTTCAGCGGTGCTGTGTACGAGTTTTGGCTCTGTTGTGGGTTCAGTTTTTTCTGATAGTCTTTGACCCAGTCCGTGATGCCCAGGAGGATCCCGAGCCGATGCAGACAGTTCATGTGGCTCGGGTCAGACTGGGCCACAGTGATCAGGATCTGTTTGGACTTGGCCTGGCCCAACACCCGAGAAAAAGGCTCCAAAAACACCTGCAAGTCAATATCACACAAGAACACTCATTATTTCTTAATCTGAGAAATAACGCTTCTTACATCATCGTTTCGGGGAACATGTCCAAAGAAATTGCTGAAACTATGTTGTAACAGCAATTACAACAATTGGGTTGCAATAAGATGAGAGCTTTATGGCCTGAGTCTAATGGTAAGAAGATTGTTTGGACACATAAATCACCAATAAGCCAGGAGGCTGCTGTATCTATGTGACCAGTTTACTGTAAGAGTTTGTACTGAACCACATCCTCAGCAATTTAGGTTAGCAGAAATAATTTACTGGCTAGAGCTGCCCACTCTTTTTGACAAGGACACGCTTAAATGTTTTTGTTTATTAAAAGCTGTGCTCCATCTCACACCACAAAACACTTCCACTGTCCCTCTAGTCCCTCAGGATGTACCAATAAGAGGCTCAGGTGCAGAAACATTACGGCTGGCAGGAGGATCAGCACTGTTGTTGCAAATAAACATACATTTCTATCTCTTCTTGAGCCTACTTAAGGAGCCATGGGAGGAATTTAACAACATCCATTTGGACTGTTTGCTTTCACCATCTTTACTCTATAATCCAAACAATACTTCAATGTAACCTTCTCCAGAAACAACATAAAGTATATCACATGATCCTAAAATCTACATGGACAATGCAGTGTGACTGACCTGCTGCAAAAGAGCCCGGCAGGTTCTAGTAGGGATTCGTGTCAAACATGCCAAGAAGAATTTGGCCACTCTGCTGTAACACGACACGTTCTCTTCAGCCTGGGACAAATCTAAGAAACACAAACCTTATCTTAGTAATGATGACTCAATCATGCTGCATTAAGCACATTCAAAAAGACTTGAGGGAATTAAAAGTGAACCTTCTTGTGCCACAGCTGCTGCCAGGGAGCTCTGCATGTGATTGGCCAGGAGGGCTGTGGGAGCGTTGACGATGCCGTCAGCTACTACCATGGACACGAGGTGGCCGGCTGTGCCCACAGGGTCAAGGTTCATGGCGGCGCTGGAGAAATGCTTGTCTCCTGTGTGAGTGGTGATCCTGAGGAGCAAACCTGGTGTGACCTCTAACGCTGCTAGGCCTGTATTAGCTGTGTGGAAAGTAAAACAGTGGTTACTTGACAATCAAAAAACAAAGACATTTCAATTGTCATGTAATTCAATTTTCAGTGTGATGAACACTGGACATACAATTTCAATGTACATTTATCAAGAAAGCCCATGCACCAGAGTTTCCGTTAGCCGGTAATTACCGGACTATGACCGGTAAAATATGCTGAAGACCGGCAAATCTAAATCTCTCCGGTCAAAATAATTTCCCCTTAGCACAATACCGCATCAGTTGCGCCACTTATGTGACAGACAAGAAGAGTCAATACGCTACATGCACAGTCACTTCCTTTTTAATGTCTGACATTTAATGTGGAGAAAGAGATTTATCCTCCTGAAGGGGACATTTTGACCCCTCGTGTAAACAAATGCTTAATGCTGCGCTATACTTTTCCCGCCACACCCCCATTGCCAAGGAACGCTTATAGGTGTCCTTTGATACGCAGGCAGTCATATCATTAGCTAGAACTAGCTAGATCTGATCGATATGGACATATACGCGAGTGAAGTATAACCGGACGCGAGAGAGAGAGAGATCAGAGAGCAGATCAGCTGCTGCTGAAGGAGACACGCAGCTCTGCATGATCACAGCTCCGCCCGCTGTGACGGACCGGTGAGCGGAGCAAAACACACACTTCAAGTTAGACCTAACACACTTCGCTAGTTTATCTACCTCTGGAACATGGCGAATACAGTCGCTGTTGTATCTGTGTCTGTATCATGTTGTTGTGAATGTGGACGGAGCAGATACAACGTTAGCTTAGCCTGATCGATCCGATCTCCATTCAGAAAACACGCATTTTAAAAGGTTTTTCGCCTGCCGTCTGTCTGCACACTTGTCAAAGCATTAGTTCATGGTTTTTACTAACCATTATCAGTATTTTGTTACTTCGGCATCATTTTGAAACATGTATTACAATTAAATCACGGTCAAATATGTTCATTTTGTTGTAGTTGGTTTCTACCACAGTATAGAGGGAGGGAAAGATTATTATTATTATTTATTATGCCCGTGTTATTATCCAAAGTTACTGTACACTTTTGAATAATGTAGTTAATCTACTATAATTAGTTTGTTTAATATAGAGTCATTATGAATTTGTTTTAAAGCTCAATAAATAACAAAGAAGACCTTTGACCGGCACTTTTCTCATTTTGTGAGGAAGATTTCAACTTTAACGAACATGTTGACTGGCAAAAAAAAATTCAAATGGAAACTCTGCCATGCACAAACTCCTACCTGCGTTTCTTTCGATGAAATCTCTGAGGGAGCCATGAAGGGGTTTGAAGATCAGATCCCACTGGCTCCACTCACTCAGGTCCTCCAGCAGAGGGCAGGACAGCAGGCTGGCCAGGGCCTGGGCCTTGGACATCTCCCCGAGACGCCCCACTGCCTCACAGCCAGCTTCAGGACTGCTTACAGAACAGATGTGGGAGACAAGAGAAACCTTGATGTACATGCTACAAAAATCACATTCGAAATTGTGTTTTTTGGCAAATGGAAGCAATTTGTTTCAACAGGTGGCTAAATTAATCATGGTCTCTGCTGATAGTGCCGCTTTACACTGCTAACCTGGAATGGCTGTGTTTGGCAAACAGGGCCGACTCGTAGTAGACCTGGCTCAGTCCTCCTCCAGCTAATGCTCTCTGCCGCTGCACCAGGTCGGCCAGCATCTGCAGAGAGCCGTAGCCCAGCTCCCGGCTGTCCCTCAGCCTGTAGTGGGATCTCAGAGCTGACTCAATGTGGTAGAGCTGGGAAACAGAAAGGTGAAATATATTAATGTTCCTATCAATTACTAGAACATTGTACAGGGAAACAGACAAGACAATTATAACACAGACGGAGAAAGTGCTTTGTTTTTAGTAAATACAAGTGGATATGAATGTTTATACCATGGAGAAAATTATAGCCAAATTAATGTTAAAAAAATATGTTTGTTAAAAGGTTGTTCCAATTAATACAGGCCGATTAATACAGACAAATGAAGATGTATGTCCTTATGATGTCCAGAAGAGACATGAATGAATGTGTCCAAGGTGAAGCAAGTGTAATTCTGTTAGCATCTTCCCATGTACTTTGTGTTAAGTCTGCAAACAAAAAAGAAATGACTCACTGCATCTGGATCAGAAGGGTCAAAGTCCCCACACTGTGAGATGAACTCGAACATGTCTTGTCTGCTGGGTCTGAAACCACTGCCTGCAAGATCCATGCCGCTACTGCCCAGAATCAGAGTAGACCCCAGTGTTTCCTGCAGCAGCTGCACACAACCATAGACAAAACAACGGCATGATTGTGTAGAATATCAATGTATATGTATTTAGATCTTTGCTAAAAAAAAAGCCTTCTATTAATCTATTTCACAGAACCTGAGCCAAACAACCAGAAAAAAGATTTAATGGAGGAAAAAACGTGTACCTGAATGTGTTTAACCAGGAACTCCAGAAAGTTGCCTTGCTGTAAAGAGAGGAAATCCTTGACCTGGAAATGTTTGATCAACTTCCTCTCCAAAGCAGCCATGCTGGCCAAAGTGGTGGCTGTGCTCTGAGAGGACAGGCTGTCTTTAAGGAACTGCTTCACTTTGTCTGAAAGACACAGGACATAAAGTTCTAGTAATCGTAGACATGATCAGATTAGGTGATATGTGTGTGGTAGAAACACTAAATACTGCATTATACCTTCGCTGGGGAGGTATGTGGTGGTGTGGTTCTCATGATCTTTAGTTTGTTCTGTGGTGTTGGAAGTCTTATCTTTGGGCACCAGGTCCTGTGGGACAGCCAGAGAGCCTCCACAGATGGCCAGCTGAAACAGAGCCTTGGCCAGCCGGTTACATGACACCTGCAGCAGGAAGCTCTGGATGTGCTGGATTGGAAATCATACAAAGGTTTGAGTTACAGACGTGGTAATTAATCATTGCGTGAGAACAAGGTGTTCTCTGGTACCTCACCTCTAATTCAAATGTAATTGTTGTAAATGTGTAAACAGAGAAAAAAAAAATAACTTATATAAATTAGGTAATTAGCTAATGTCTGCCTGTAGGGTTGGTGCAGGAATGAGTCCTACAACCAGGAAATGAGTAATCATTTTACCACTTCCGGTACCCTTGTCTGAAACTCTTTTTTTCACACATTTTCACATTTTGTTCGACGTCATTAAAATAGGTAAGTTAATACCCCACCCTTGGATGGCCAAAGCTTCTATTTGTCTTAAAAACAGCAGATGCTAACAAGTGACTAAACGTCATCACACTGAACATTAGGCAAGGCAAGGCACATTTATTTATATAGCACCTTTCAACACAAGGCAATTCAAAGTGCTTTACAAAAATGAAAGACATTAAGAGCCTTAAAGGTGGGGTAGGTAATTTTGGAGAAACCAGCTCGAGTGCGCTGGAATTTGAAAATACACAACCGGAGAAAATCTGCCACTTCCTTACAGAGCCCCTCCTCCAACACACACGAACGCGCACATGACCAATGAGGGCACGAGATAAGTTTGTGCACAGATGGAAGGCTGACAGGCAGGTAGGCCATCCAGTTATTTTAGCCGGGCCGGCTAAAATGATTGGTCGTGCTTTTTACAGTATTACGGCTTCCACAGATGATATTTTTTTATGGATTTTTTGTCAAAGCACTTAAGATATTCATTGCTATCGGGATGTTAAGAGCATTCCATGGAATATAACAAAAAGTGTATCTCGAGCCGGTTTCTCAAACTTACCTACCCCACCTTTAAGAAACATATTATAAAATGATATCTAGAAACACTCATTTAAAAGCAATGATATAAAATGACATTTAAAAACACTCATTAGCCGCATTTAGCTTAGCGGTGTTGATGCGACTGGATGTAATTTGTTTGTAGCCTAGCTTTAGCTTTTTACTTCTGGCAATTTAATTTACCCTTAAAAAATCTCAAAGGGGTATTCATATTAGATTATGTTGAACAAAATATGTAAGTAATATAAACGTGATACCCAAAGAGTTTATTTTGTGCAATATTGTAAAATCGAATAGACTTTTCTTCTTTTTTTTTGTCAAGGGAGCCCTTTTGATGCTAACTTCCTGGTCGGGCTACATAATACGTCATCACTGATCCACTCTATTTGGACAGATGAATGCCTGCTTGTTGTTACTAACTCCCCCTGCTGGCCATGGAAGAAGGATCTGAAAACTGATCTCTGTTGCCATGGTGCTGGAAGCCCTGTAGCTTCTACACACATTTTTACAGTCCACAATTCTCTAGGATAAATATAATCCCAGAACATGTAGGAGAAGGCTGATGTTAAAATGAGTTAAGCCACACATCTAATGTCTCACCAGTTTTCATCAGCAAACTTTTTTTTTACGCCCTCATTAAGGATTAGGAGATTAATCGTGACATTTTGTTGATGAGTTCAGAACGTGAGAGCAGCTCTGTTATCCCGCAATATGGCTCTTGGTGGGAGGCTTAGTGGAATTAACACCCAGCAGATTAAGTAGTCATTTAAGGACTGGGTGTCATAATAATTTTGCTCCAAAAAAAGGGGACACAGAATTCCCAGACTGCCTCTGAACAAGTTTTTGTTGATGTATCGGATCATTAGTAGAAGACAGCTGTCAGTGTTTGAACCCACCTTAGCTATCTTGGAAGTGAACATTCCCTCAGCGTTAGAGAAGACTTCCAGCGTTACCTCTGCAGCAGGCATGGAAATGTACTTCTTCCTGAGGTCTAAGCTGCCACAGGAGGAGAAGGAACCTGGCATCTGCTCCATCACGCTCTTCTTTATCTTTCTCAGCCGATCGTAGGTCTCCTCCTCCATCTCTCTCTGGATCACCTCCCTGGCTTGCTCCAACACGGTGTGCTCACCTCGAGACACCTTGGATAAGATCTGAACAGGACAGAGAAGGATGTTGACAAAATATTCAAACAGTGCCACTATATGTCCACTAGATAGGCAACTGCGATTTGCTGAGGTGTCACTGCAATGGTAAAAAAGCATTTTGATTCAGTCACCCCGATTAATAGATACTGGTCAATCAAATATTATTTTTCTACCAAAATAGTTTTCACCAACAAACTGTTTTCACCTGGGATATGTTGAAGGAAATTGAGCTTTGCATAACTATGCATTTTATTTGTATTTAGAAAATATTTGTATTTGTGTTCATTTTCTTTTTTTAAACTTAGGTTTTATTATTTTCAGGAACAACAATACAAACAAAACAAACAAAAGTAGTAGTAGAAAGTAGTGTCAGAGATCAAATAATTATCTATACATAATGTAACTAAGGTCAGGGTTCACTGTGACTTAGTGAAGGGTCTTATAGGCAGTCCACTTGAACAGTTTCTTTTCAAATTCTGGTAGTTTCATTCTGAGCACATGGGTGAGTCTTTCCATATGGAGTATTTCTCCAACCACTTCCAACCAGTCATTGGCTGTCGGGGGTTCCTCCTGTAGCCATTTCCTGGTGATTGCTTTTTTCGTTGATGCTATCAGTATACGAACAAGATATTGGTCTCCGTATTGGACAATGCTCCTTGTGAGGTTTCCTAAATAGAGTACTTCAAAAGTGTTCGGGACCTCATATCCCAAAATCCGCTTGAGCACAGTCCATACATCATCCCAGTATCCCTTCATTTTCGCACATTCCCAAAAAACATGTGCATGTCCAACATTACTCACCTCACACAGTCTCCAGCATGCCTCTTGAGTATGTGCGTATTTACTATTTGTGTTCATTTTAACCATGCAACAACATGAAGCAGAGGGGTTAAGAAAGTTGAAAAATAGAAAGAGCAAGTTTCTTCAAACAGTGGGAGAAACTCCCTCTGGGGGGAACACAGGGATTTTAGCCTTTGCATACCATTTACATGCACAAAAACCTATATAACACACTACAGGAGAGGGAACCCCCAACACGGATAATAGGGCCCCTTTATGAGCAATGTTTTGAGTTGTTTAAAAATAAGGCACAAAAAAGCTTATTGTAAAGACAGTCCGGACGGGAGGCTTGAGCATCCCATGTAAATCGCTGTGAGATCATTATGGACCAAATATGAACCATACATAGAAATGTAAGTGAAAGTCTAATCGGTAACTGCAGCTGGTGAAAACATAATGAAATGAAATACAGTAGGAAATGACCTTATTGTTGCCATGATGTTATTCAAAAGTTGTGTGTGTCATAGTGACTCCATATGGGTGGGACTGTAATGGCACATGAACCCGTTTTTAAATCCCTCAACTGGCATCAGTCTTTCGATTACTGACCAAGAGACATTCTAAATGACAAGGAGCATAGCATGAAAGGTTTTAAAATAAGGGCAGAAGAAATATTATTTGTCTGCATTCTGAATCCACACCTTTCTTTTTATATATCTGTATTATGCTTGCCTTTACATCCAAGAATTACAATTTTAAAATCTTGAAAATTTATATTCTGATAAACGTTATGAGAAGCTTTGTTTTAAACATAATTTTATAAATTAAACTCACCAGAATTTAACATTCCATTACTATTGAATGTATTCTGCTGCCACCCTCAGGATAAACTTTCTGTTTTCAGTGTGGAGAATGTTTAAGCTATTTGAACAGCGAAAAATCATCAGTAATTTGTTTATGGTATTAAACTCTGATTGCCAGACAAGATCAGCTTATACCTAGAGGAAATTATGGATTTATAAAAGTGAAATCTGCTTAAAGTAACTAACTTTGGACAATACGAGGAAACTGAGCTCAGACTAGGTTACAAAAGGTAGAGATTGATAAAGGATGTAAATATTAGATAGACATATTTGGACCACTGGCCTTTTTTGACCAAGTAAGCCCTGTTGGTGAACACTACCGAAAATAGAATCAGTATAATTCACTGTAAAAATATTGTGCGTAAGTAAATAAATAGTACTGTTACATGATTCATGTGTAAACAGTGTTGGATGTTTTCAGTAGGTCATGTCTCTTACCGATATGGGCAGGCCAACACTCTTTATGATGATGCCCAGCTCGTAGGGAGAGTCACAGCTGTAGTGGTCCGCCAGATACTTCATGAACTCAGCCAGGTCTATTTTTGGCTTGGTCTGCTGCCTCCTAAAAACACGCAGTTGCTAAAGAATAGAACAAGAGAAGAAACATTCAGGAAAAACTATCAAAGCGGAAAAGTTCTGAAAAGACAAAATGATTTTTAACAGCTCATCAGCGGTCAGCACAAACTACATACAGTCTCTGGCTTTGGGATGGGAATGATTAAGCATTTATTGGAGACAGGTAAAGGTGGCATATGGTTTTTAAACAGGGGAAAGCCACAGGAAAGGCAGCAAAGCAATATGGGTAAAACCAGGGTTCGAGTTATGTGGGAGCCAATGGGAGCTGAGCTCCCATAAGGAGGGGCCTGAGCTCCCACGGACGCAGTGGAATCATACATCTGTGGAGGTCGCTAATACATTGCCAACAACCATTATTTTAATCACAAATAATTAGGGCTGTCAAGTTAACGCGTTAATAACGCGTTAACGCCACTAATTATTTTAACGCGATTAACGCATGTGTATTTTTTGTCCTCGGCCGCCCCGTAGTTTCAGAGCGCATCGAGTTTAAAATACCATCTACAAGCTGATGCTGACAGCCCTGCTCCTGCCGCCCACTTGTGGCAGACCACACTTCCACGCTCACCGGCAGGCCCGGACTGGCCATCGGGAGGACCGGGAGGGAGTGTGTATGTGTGGCGCGACTCGCGCGAGCGAGGCACACCTTACGTGTTGTTGTTGTTAGCATCTGGTGCTAGCTAGCTGCGCTAACGGATATAAGGAGCTGTTTCAATGACATTTCGCCGACAACTGCGCCGAGCACTTGACTTTATGCAGGTAGCCAGACAGTGGGACATTGTACGAAAAGTCAGCGCACTCAGCACGGATAGTACGCGCAACATTATTGCAGCGTCCAGGCAGCACACGTTCGAGCATATATGCCTTGAGCGGCACATAGCTCCAACGATCAATCACAGTGTCTCCACATTCTCACACACACACACACACACACACACACACACACACACACACACACACACACACACAACACACACACACACACACACACACACAACACACACACACACACACACACACACACACACACACACACACACACACACACACACACACACACACACACACACACACACACACACACACACACACACACACACACACACACACTGTATGAGAGAGGTTCCAGGTTGAATTGAGGCGAATATTTGTAATGTTCAGAGGTTGTTGTGTTTAATATTCATGAGAATATTTGTCATTGTTCAAATGATAATAAACAAACATATAAAGCATATTTGTCCACTCATATGTTGATAAGAGTATTAAAAACTTGAAAAATATCCCTCTAAGGTACATTTAGAACAGATAAAAAATGTGCGATTAATTTGCGATTAATCGCGATTAACTATGGACAATCATGCGATTAATCGCGATTAAATATTTTAATCGACTGACAGCCCTACAAATAATACATGTGTCAATGTAACGAGTATTATTTACGTTAACCAGGTAAATAGGCTAAAAGAAAAACATGTTTTCCAAAAGAACTACGCAGTCTCTTGAATGACAATATGCCTGCACTGCACCTCCAAGGTGCGCAATACATTATTGCCTGTGAGCGTCCTGCGCGAGCCGAGATGATGTGTGTGTGCGTAGTTGAACCTTTTCATATTTAAGTTTGTAGCAAGTAGAGGGCTACTGCTGTGTGTGTGTGTGTGTGTGTGTGTGTGTGTGTGTGTGTGTGTGTGTGTGTGTGTGTGTGTGTGTGTGTGTGTGTGTGTGTGTGTGTGTGTGTGTGTGTGTGTGTGTGTGTCAGTTTATAACTCGAACCCTGGGTAAAACCATTGTCCTTGTACTAGTGGATTATTAGAATAAAATCTACAAATCCACTGAGTAAGATTAGCTATCTGGTGCCTCAGCGATAGTTTTCATTTTCGTCCATCAAATACATCCTAAAGCGATTTGTCAGGTGAGTGCTACCTTTAAGATGTCGACCGTCTCGATCTGGTGAATATCATCGTCCTTAGTGTTACTGTCGATCTTGAACAGGCGGTGGATGAGGGGCAGCTTGCAGAGGGGCCCCAGGTGCAGCTCCTCATAGTGCTTCTTGTTCTTCAGGCCGGCCAGCGACTGGCCCAGCTCGTAGAGGGTACAGATGGATGCTGCTGCCTCACTGCACTGATAGAGGGAGAAGAATTCAGTAGCTAGTACACATCCAGATTATAACAACTATTGTTAAATAAATGTACCAACCTCTATGAACATGTGGATCTCTCTTATGATGTATTGAAGGTCTTTTAAAGCTTGAATATTCCGGGGATAAATCCTTCCTGCCTCCAAAGACGGAATCTGCATCAACACACACACCCTGGATACCACCTTGATATAGATAAAGAGACAATGAGAAAATGAGATGCATTAGATACAAAAACACATTTATGGTACGATTAACCTTTGGGCTAACAGTAAATATACATGTGTGAGGAGTTTGACTGCATTCAAGTATTTTAGTGAGGGTTGTCAACATTAACGCGTTAGCGCTTATCATTTCTTTTAGCCAAATTATTCACATTTGACCCAAACGCCCTCCCGTAATTCCAACGCAGATTTTTACCCGTGTGATTGTGGAACACAGATAACTTTTTTTTACAGTTTGTCATTCTATTTCTAATACAACACCACATGTGTATTTGCCGTAAAGTAAATACTAGTAAACTTGTGATTTATCATAATTTATCAAATATTACCATTGTGATTAACTGATTACATTTTTCCTCCTATCGACACCGTTATTTATTTGTGAACTCCCCCTACTCTAATACTTTGTAATTTTAATTCCCAAAATTCCTCGAAAAAGGTTACTACAATAGGCGCTTTCACACCGGAGTACTTTTCCCAGGAATAGTTCCGATAGTTCCTGGGATTTAGCGTTCACACCAAAAAATAACTTTACTGCCAGAAGTAAAAACCTTTTCACCCCTTTTCAGTCCCTGCTAGAGAGGTGGTACTTTCCTGGGAGAAAAAGGTTCCCATTTCTGATTGGCTGGGCGAATTGCAAACCACGCCCCGTAAAACTCCGACAAGTTTTGTGAAGCCGCCATTGTATTTGCTGGCATTAGCATTATTAGAATTAGCATTAGCCCAGCGAACCAACGGAGAGAGAATAACTTATGGCAACACAAAAAAAAAACATGGGAGCGGTGGAGATGAGGAGGTGTCGGCGTTCTGGCGATTTACTCGGAAGGCTTCAGGCCAGTCCCCAACTCCGGGGACTTCCGGCCGGGGAGTTGTTTGCGGCCTGCCAGTAAACCCAAAGCAGCAGAAGAAGAAGTGACGTCAGCGGCTTCATTTGCGTAATCCTCCCTCAGGGACTTATTCCGGTGTGAACGCGATCTGCTAGATAGTTCCGGGAACTAAAGAGTTCCGATGAACTAAGTACTGGGAACTAAGTACGGCAAAGTACTTGGTGTGAAAGCGCCTAATAATAAACTTGTCCGGCATTGGCTCAGTCTGTCGGGACTTGGCCTGTTCCAAGTCCCGACAGACCTAAATATGGAGTGTGGACTGGTACTTGGAGAGGTCCCAGTTCACCTCTTGGGCACTGCCGGGCGCTGTATAATAGCTGCCCACTGCTCCTAGTACTAGGATGGGTATAATGCAGAGGTCCAATTTCACTGTGTGTGCTGTGCTGTGTGCATGTTCATGTGTGACAAATAAAGAGGGTTTCATCCTCCGATTCTAAGCTCTAAAGTAAATTTAAGTGTGAGTGAAAGACCGTTAGTGGCTGAAAGGGAAGCTGGTCGGACCTGAGGACCCATGAGGAGTTTCATCAATAAAATGGTTTCCTCTTCCACCTCACCTTCTCTTTGGTGACCAGCTCTCCCTCTGCAGCGATGTCACGTATCACATCTTCCATCAGACTGTTGATGGAGTCATGATCCAGGACTCTTTTCCTCTTCGAGCCTGTGAACTCCTCCCCGTCCACCTGCAACGCCTCTACTGCCCGCATGTTATCTCCATGGACCTCCCTCAGCTGGGCATGATAAGCTTCTCTAAAGATGGAGCCTCTGCCCTCTTTCTTGGTCACATCTTTAGTTTTGCTCTTCTTCTGTCTGGTCACATCTTCTCCCAGCGCTGGAAAGTCAGAGAGGAAGTTGGACGCGATGGCCTGCTGCTGCTGTTCTTTCTCAGGCTCTTTTTTAATATCCCACGCTACTGTGGAAGATATGGCATCACATATGTGTTTAAAAGGCATAGAAAATAAATGTTTTATGCATTAAAGGAAATGTTGTCATGATTGTCTACCTGCAGTTGTCTTAGGCTCTGCTATTGGTTCTGATTGAGAAGGTACATTCCCAGTGCCAGATGCTAGCCGGCTGTCATACAGAGACATGTACAGGGTGAATGGAAGCTGTTCACCATAATCCTGAAAATAGCCCGTTTGGAGCTGGTCCATTGACGGAGCAGTCAGCTGGTACTTGCTCATAACCTGGAACACATCAATAAACTTGATTTACATACAGCACAAAGTATAATTATTTTGCCATAGTCAAAGGTCAGTTTTTATGTTAGATAAGCTCAATGAAGAAACGTACAGCTCTATACAACTTATTTTCTGTAGCTTTATATCTGTTAATGCTTTTATAGGTTTGTTTGCACCAGTACAAGCTTATAAAATATGATTGGTTGGTTTACCCTCAAATACCTTTTTTTTCTATCCATAACTTAAACTCTTTAATCACATTTGTTTACAAAGGCTAAATGTACCTTTTTAAGATGAAACACCATGCCTCCAGTTTCAGTAATCGGCCTGGATCTGCACTGTGTTTTCACTTGAGACGTTTCAAGTTTTTGTTTCCAAATGTTTTGCATGTTTCAGGGCCGTGGGCAGGGCACTACACTACTTCCCTCTGCATCAGAACACAAGTAAAGGACTGTTTCTCATGTGTCTTATTATAGCCTTAGTAGATGAATTAGGGTGTTGCCCTGTTGCATAACAAGTGACATGTAATGAATTAACTCTTTCTAAGCTTCTATGCTCACATTGTCTAACAGCCAAATGAACATGTGAGTGGGGGCCCTGGCCCCAAAAAACGGTGCTATTGATCCCCAATTGACCCCCATTCCTCCTATTCTCTCAGTGTAGTGTCCTTCTTTGCTTGCTTGGTATTGCTAGAGTTGATTTAGATTCAATCCTCAATCCAACAGATTGTACTACTGCATTAAATACTTACAGTGCCATGTGTGTTAATCCAGAACTGAGAAATAGTAAAAGTCCATACAAATACAGAACTTTTCCACTTGAAGTAATAGAAAAAATAGTGCCCATCTAATTTGGAATATTGCTGAATCTTTTTTAATTCTTTTTTTTACGTTTTGGGTTTTTCATATGGATTGTTACTGTGCCTTGCTAACAAGCTAGCTGCATCCTCAGAAGCATTGTGACTTGCGAAACTATTTCTCACCAATGTGAAATGTCTACATCAGGGGGGCCAAATCCTGCCCGCAACTTCATTTGATGTGGCCCGCAAGAGCTTGCAAAGAATATAATACGTTTATTATACGGTTACATGCCACTTTACAGAAGCAGGTTGCCCATAAACTACATGTCCCACAATGCATCTCGTTTGTGACATGCACACTGAAGAGACTTGCAATTATTTGCCCTGGCCTTCTGCTTTCAGACGTAGTTGGTAGTTAATTACTAAGTTATTATCCTATCCGATAATAATCCAATTCAGAGGCAATAGTGTAATATAATACATTATTTTATATATATTATATATTTATATATGTATATTTATATAGTTACAACCGGCCCTTTGAGTGCAACCATAATGCTAATGTGGCCCGCGATGAAATTTTGTTTGACACCCCTGGTCTACATGTTCACTACATGTATCAGCACTTTCCCTTTGCTGTAGGGACAGGGGACCAATGAAGGAAAAATACTATGTGGTCAATATGTGAATGTGTCTTCATAACTCACCTCCTTGACTCTCTGGAAGAGCTGCTCCTGGGTCAATTTCACCGATGGCTGGGTCGCAGTAAAGAGTGGGTTAACAGGGAGACAAGGAATCAGAGGAGGACCTAAAAGATGAACTGCTGTCTGAGTGGTAGGTACATAGTAAGAGCTGACATCCACCTGTGGTACTGTGACACGTGGAGAAGGGCTTCTCTTCCCAATAGTTGTTTCAGGTCTCTGTGGTGTTTCAGGTCTCTGTGGTGTTTCAGGTCTCTGTGGTGTTTCAGGTCTCTGTGGTGTTTCAGGTCTCTGTGGTGTTTCAGGTCTCTGTGGTGTTGCAGGTCTCTGTGGTGTTTCAGGTCTCTGTGGTGTTGCAGGTCTCTGTGGTGTTGCAGGTCTCTGTGGTGTTGCAGGTCTCTGTGGTGTTGCAGGTCTGCTGTCCTCTCTGGCTTTTGCTGTCTTCCCGGCTACAGGCTGATTTTGAGGCTGGAACATCTTATGGAACACCATGTCCCCTTTTACGACTAAATCTTCTTTTAAAGATTCTACCAAGCAGGAAATCGTTTTGAAGCCCAAAGAGGATAGGGCCATGTTGTGGTGGTATTTCTGGCTGTAGCATATAGCCACCATCCTCAGAAGAATCCCATGTGGTTGTTCTGTCATCATGGTCACGATATTTTCCAACGTTCTCCCTTTCTTCTCCTTATCATCTGACGCTTTTGCTGATGGCCCAGCTGCTGCCAGACGACTACTGGGATGGTTCTTGTAATGCACTACATCCCCCTCCAAAATCAGATCCCTGTGCATAGAGGCAACCAGGTTTGCGATAGAATCGAAGCCCAGGGAGGATAAAGTCAGGTTCTTGTGGTATGTCTGGTTGTAGGTTACAGCTAGCTTTTTAAGCGGGATCCCAGCTGGGTGCTGCTTTACCATGGCCACTATATCCTCCAAAACCTCCTCTATATTTTTGCTGTCTTCTGTAGCTTTTGTTAAAGCCCCAGCTCGCTTGGAACGCCTGTGAGTTTTGTGAAGCACTAGTTCCCCCTCCACAACTAGATCCCTATCTAAATAAGCTACCAGGCTAGCCACAGAGTCAAAGCCCAGGGTGGATAAAGTCAGGTTCTTGTGGTATGTCTGGTTGTAGGTCACAGCAAGCTTTTTCAGGGGGATCCCAGCTGGGTGCTGCTTCACCATCGCCACTATATTCTCCAGGACCTCCATTATGAGTGATGCTGTCGGGAAATAACAACACTATCAATAACAGATAAACACAATCAAAACCAAATTTGTATTTGATAAATATTTTATTTGAAATTATACCTTTTTTATTATTTCACATTATATATATAATTATTTATTTTCTTTATATTTCTTTATTCACTTATGTATATCTTTGTTGTACTTGTTTATTATACCCGTGTACCCCTGATGTCAAACATTTTTTTGTATATAATGTATGTCGTATTTTATATTTTCTTGAATAAAGAAAAACAATACATATACACTGCAAATGAGTTTAGCAGTAGTCTGTATTTTAATTATTAAAACTACATATATTAAACTAAGTAATGAGTTTTAAAATGCGCACACACCACACAAACGTATCCAGGGATGGGGAGCAAAAGATTTCATGTAATAGGATTATCAGGATACCAAATAAATGTAAATGTATTGCCTGGCTTACAGTTACAAATAAAAAAAAACGTAATCAAATTACCATTTAAAAATGAGGATTACTAGCAGGTTTACCATATAACAATTCATTTTAAAATAAAGGTCGATATATATTATAGGTAGAAGTACTGCCTGAATTTTCATTTTGGTTTTCCTTTTGGCTACTTTCATCGTTCTTTGTTTGAAATATCTTTTTGTAGTGCCATTAAACAAAGATACTGTGTTTGCTTTAAATTCAGGTATTAAACTAAAACAGCATTTGTAAGCTATACTATTCTGAAGGCATAGACTATCATTTAAGGTGACTAATTTATACTAAATATCTGGGTTTCTTCTTTGCTAAGGTTACATTGTTCTGTTGTCTTACATAATACACCTTATTGTTAGCCATCCTATTGTTATTTATTTGACATAAATAAAATAATGCGTTCTTTTATATGACATAAACCAAAAGTAATGGAAAGTAATCAGGTTGCATTACTTTTATCAGAACCTTTATTACATTAGGTTTCTGATTACATTCTTCTTACATGTTACTAGTCATTGTAAAAGAAAACATTTTAAAATTCACGTTCACAACCCTGTACATATCCAACAGAGAATGATCCTTAAAATAAAATAATACAAATAATAAATACATTTAAAAAAAATATATATATATATACCGGTATATGTATTTCAATATAAGGAATTTGTATTGTTTGAAATTTGGTGACGATTTAGAGAAATTGTGCAAATATATCAGCCAATTTTAGCTTATCATCAGCATATACAGTATACTAACTGACTACTAAAAATAAGTTACAACACAATAAATGGCAAAATGTATGTTTGTACATTTATGTAACAAACCTTACTTAAACACATGTGGTTTTTTTCCCATTGTATAAAGTTCCACACAGTAATATGGATACGTTTTGTACTTCCCTTGTTTTAAAGGCTGCATTATAGTGAAGTGGTGACATTTGAGCCAGATAACCAGACAGTGTCAGAGGCACACCCAATGAACCATGAATGTTTAAGCCTTGACAAAGCTGACAGACAGCATAACAAACAATGTTGTCACTGATACCAAAATGTTTAAAAGGTTAACACATATCTACACATCTTTGATATGACCCAAGCTTGTTATAAAATAAAATAAGTATACTGTATTTTCTTAATTTGTTAATTCATGGCATTGAAGGAAAGGTAGTTGTTGTCCTAAAATGTAAAAACAGAAACTCTTACGGATAGCATTCCTGACATATACAGAAACACATGGATAAACTCAAGTGAACAGCACAAATTTGCATGAAAAATTATAAAAAGATTGGCTCCATCTTACCTATTCTTTCAAATGCCAAGATATGTGGTTCATCTCCCTCAGAAGCTGAACTACTGTGTACAAACTAAAGCAGCAACCTTCCTGTTTGGGCTTATATACTCTACCCCCCTCCCCCGCTTTCCTTTCTGAGCAGTTACAGAGAAAGGAAACTGAAAGTAAGATCATTCATACAAGTCTATGGCTGTTAGTTACCAGAGGCAACACTCTCATATTCCTGGAAATGGTTACGCATCATGACACAAGTGTAATAAAAGGCACCAACAGCTGGGGTTGCGACAGAGCCCCAGATATTACATGCAGTAAATAATTTGTCTGCTGCAATCAGTCATTCAGGTTTTTATGGTAAATGGATATGTGCACAGACCAGATATTAAAGGAATTAAGTAAAGTAAAACCGGTTGTAAGGGGACATCAATAACAAACAGAAGAGGAAAAAAACACAGAATGTGAAGGAGTTAAGTGACTGAGGAAGGAAGAGGAGATAAATGGCTTTAAGTTTACACATTCCTGGCAGCCAATTCCCGTAAACAGTTGTGTAAAATGTGCACCTTAGGAAACGAAACTGAGCCAAAGAATGCCACTTCGGCACTGTGAACTCCTGAAAAACTGTCACATGCTAGCTTATCATCTCCTTCCGGTCCATAATGACAGATTAATGAACAACCTGTGAACCTTCACAATCAAATGACAACCAGCAGAATTAATGTAGCCTTCCAGTTTCCCTTGTTAAATCAAAGATGTAGCTGTCTTGTGCCTTAACTGGCCAATGGGATCAGGATACAGAAGTCTGTGTAGCAGGTTACACAGGGCTAACACCCACATACATTTTTCCCCTGAGGCAAAACAACAGGCTTAGTACTACTTTTTCAAATTAGCAGCAGTACTCCCTAAAACCCTACAGATTTTCACGTGTATAATCAGCAATTATCAGTGAAAACCTTGGTGTGCATTTAAAGGCACTATTATGGTCCTTTTCAGCTTAAGTATTGTATTTTGTGCCTTTACTGTGACATGTTTTCATGCTTTAATGTTGAATGTGCTTTCTAATAATGCCTGTGCTGCAGCACCTCCTTTCACCCTCTGTCTGTTAAGTCTTACATTGTGATGTCACTATCCAATCAAGGCGTATCCATTACATTACATGTCACTTGTTAGACGCTTTTATCCAAAGCGACTTACATACTCAATACTGTGGGCAATCCCCACAGGAGCAATTTGGGGTGAAGTGTCTCAGGGACACAAAGACATGCTGACTGCAGTGGGGTTTGAACCTGTGCTCCCCTTAACCCCACACCAAGGCTCTATCCACTGCGCCACACGCCCCCCTATCGTATCCGGCAGGGGGGGAGTGAGTGGTAGACTCTGGAGGGAACTTTGGGACTTTAGCCTTTGCAGACCATATACATGCACAAACAGGAAATGGAATACCCAAACAAGCATAATAGGGCCCCTTTAAGGAAAATCTATAATACAAATGGCAGAAGTCCACATACCTTGCTTTGGTCAATCTGAGACTTGTTGGTTAGTTCAGTCCTTTCCTCACAGTTAGGCCTGTTGTAGCTTACATCATGTGGAGAGCACATAAACTGATGATGAAGACAAAAATATAAGAGTGTAAATAGAGATTATGACATCTTGTATTTCGGTAAATCTTATTTAAATGTCGATTATATTTCATATCATTAATCCCAATCTGCAAAGTAACTAAAAGTATAAATGTAAAAGTACACTATTAACCTCTACATTTGTAGTGGGGTAGAATGACAAAATAGCAAGTAAAGTATTAGTATTTTAAAATTGTACTTAAGTAATAAGAGTGTACTTGAGTAAAAGTATTCAGGCAGTTTACACCACTGTAGATTAAGGGGGAAAACAATGACGCTCTGCCCCTCCCCTTCAGGCGGTAACGTATTTACACATTTATGTCAGAACGCGCGTGCAACCAGACAAAACGTATGGTTAAGGTTCACCAACTAAGTTAATATACGTGTTGACAATACGAAAAACTTAATAGCAACACTTATATTATCGAAAATACACGGTTAAGCACGAGTGACTGACTCTCCAGCTACCTGTTATGGTGCCCTTTAGCTGCAGTTGTCGAGTGTACATCTTCGCTTTCATTCAACATCCTCCGTCTCTGTGTGCTGAAGAAAATTACCATGGCAATAAAAAGCTAATGGGTTGATTTACTTTAGTTAGCGGAGCTGCTATTCCGGCTAACGTTAGTAAATAATACCAGAAGTAGTACTTAGCTCTAAATCAAACTGATCGATAAAAATATCCAATTTCACATTATAGTTCATTTGGTTTTGTACCACTGCTGCAATTAAGTGTCGCATGGTACGAAATTAAGGAGCTCAAATCAAATGATGCTTGTGTTGTTTGCAACATTAGCCTGCTACCGAGCTAATGTATGCTGCGTTCAGGTTGTAGGAAAAAAGTCGTAAATAAAATTCGACTATTGTTGAAAATGTTCGATTTTTAGAAACATTCTCATAAATATAAATTATTTCGAAAACAAAGAATGTTTATCGCAGCTTTATTCTAGTGCACGCTTCCTGATGATTGGGATGTTGTATTGTCATGTATTTTTGTTCGTGAAAGTTTGTCATAATTAGTAATCAAATGATATCTAAGGCTGTAGTTTGCTAAAGTCAATTCGTATCACCCATGGTATCACCCCTTTCATATTTCTAATATTTCAAGTGTGAACGGCAGTTTGGTTGCACACAAATAGACGAATAAACTAATATTAAACTATCGAGTTGATAGGTTTAATGGAGCGCTAAACTGAAGATCTTTTTCAAACGGTTTTTTTCCACCGGTAGCCTGAATGCAGCAATAGGTTAAAAGTGACATCAATGTTTGACTGGATTCTACATTGTAAACTGCCTTGTTAATAACTAACTGGAAATAGAGGTGCAATTATTCAATAAAGTAGAATGAAATACATTTGATTGCATATTAATATAACATACTTAAATATATGTAATTTCTAAGTTGGTTATTATAGTATATTTCAACATGCAGGGAAAGGCTTATATTTGTCTAAAGCACATTGTTTACATGTTAGGTTTTTTTTAAAGCATAAAACAGACTCACCAATATAAAGAGAAAACGAAAGAGAATGGTAAGCTAACTGCAGCTTAGGAAACAGAAACTCAGAGCCTTAAGAGAAATATTTATTTATTAATCAATATACATGATCGGTATTTAAAGATGCTATAATAAAGGAATGTCTGAAAGAAAAAAAAATGAACAAATTTCTCGCAAAGATACAAATAATACTGCTTACTTCAGTCAAAGGTGGTTTACCTGTTATTTTTGAGATAATGAATTGTCAGCTCAAGAGTGCAGAGTATATAACAACTAGAGAATGCAATTCCTGAAGAAATTGCAAGTGGGAATGCTTTATGCTGAAAATCTGACGCTAAAGTGCTATGCTGAAATGTAATGTGTAAGAAGAAAGTGAAGAATTTAGATTGAAATTATACATTGGGGGCTTGAATGTGTGATGAGAGAAGAAAAGAAAGTAAAAAGGCTTGGAAAAGCAACAGAATATTTGAACTGCAAACTTTTGAACTAACTTGATGGCGAATGATCTGTCGCCATGCCAACGGCATTTGATGACATCCCATAATACGCTTCAGTGTTTCCCCTAGGTTTACTGCTTTGGGGGGGTGCTGCCTGAGCGTGGGGGGGAGGGGGGGGGGGGGTATTGGGATATCTTTTTTTAATTCCTCTGGAGCAGAGAGAGGAGCTGTGGATTATTGTTATTGTTATTGATTAACTTAAAATGAAAACGTTTAATTTATTTAATAAAAGAGCACATGTTCAATGTGAAAAGTGACAGTAGATATAGATTAGTTGCAATTTGGTGCTATATATATATATTAAAACAATTAAAAAATAATAATAATAATACTTTTTTTTTTTTTTAAAACACCTTGAATTTCAGGGGGGGCTCCGTTACAGGTTTGGTAATGATGCAGCCATCAACGCATCTAAGCGTATAATGGGGTGTCATCAAATGCCGTTGCCATGGCGACAGACCACTCACCATGAAACACGATGTCGCTGTAAGTCCAATGGACCCGGTCCAATCGTCCCCCAATCTTCACTTGTATATCACCGGTCCATGCCTCAACAGCTCTACGCCAAATCTGAGATCTCACCATATGCTGTTTCCATGGAAACGCATCCCTCCAAGACAATGGTAGGGGAAGCACTGCGCTTAGATGCATTGATGGCTGCATCGTTACCAAACCTGTGAAGTTTTGGGCCATTTGGAGCATTTTCACTGAAGTTATGAGAAAACCGTGTTTCATGGCGGGCATTGTGTTGCCATGGCAACGGCATGTCCCGTAGATGTCTTCACGACTGGACTGTTAGCACACATGTGAAGTTTGAGCACTTTTTGAACATTTTCATAGGAGTTTGCGACATCGTGTTTTATGGTGAGGGATGCGTTTCCATGGAAACGGCATATGGTGAGATCTCAGATTTGGCGTAGAGCTGTTGAGGCAAGTCCATTGGACTTACAGCGACATCGTGTTTCATGGCGAGTGGTCTGTCGCCATGGCAACGGCATTTGATGACACCCCATAATACGCTTAGATGCGTTGATGGCTGCATCGTTACCAAACCTGTGAAGTTTTGGGCCGTTTGGAGCATTTTCACTGAAGTTATGAGAAAACGGTGTTTCATGGCGAGCATTGTGTTGCCATGGCAACGGCATTTGAAGAAATCTCAAAACTGTCCCGTAGATGTCTTCATGGCTGGACTGTTAGCACACATGTGAAGTTTGAGCACTTTTTGAACATTTTCATAGGTGTTAATGTATAGCGACATCGTCTTTTATGACGAGGGATGCGTTTCCATGGAAACGGCATATGATGACACCCCATAATTGACGTAGAGCTGTTGAGGGCATGTCAGTTGGAGTTATGACATCATCGTGTTCCATGACACAGGTGTTTATAGTTGAGCTAACGAGGTGTCCAGAGATCAAAGGTTTCCATTGTTCTGAATGAGAGATGAACCTCTTACATGTGAACGTTTTGTTGAAGAACCGTAACAGATATCGGTGAAATTTCAAAGCGTGAAGCATCTCAAGGACCTTGAGTATCTGAAGTGTGCTTTTTGTGTACTTTCAGGTCAATAATGTGGCCTTTTTGGCAGATTAACTAAAGGTGTGCGGCTGCTGCTGTGAGGAAATATCAGCCTGAAATTACAATGGGCTTTAATGGAGACATGTTGAACGTTTATGTCACTTCATGCCCTCAAGAGACATTTTGTTTAATTATTTTTTGCTTAATTATTTGTCATTTTTCAAGCTACGATATGTTTTCCTACGTTTGTCATGAAAAATTATGTCTCAGGAATGTAGGGTTTGGGAATTATGGTAGTTTTAAAAAGAATATGAAGGCACATTTCAAGATTTCCTACACTCTAGCTGTGACATCACGCACTCTAGTTAATGTTAAAATCTGAAGAAGGCCTCTGTACCAAGGTCTGAACAATGTTTAATATTTATAAAAGTATGAATCTGATTTAAAAGTTGTTTAATATGAATAATGTCAGAAAGATGTGTAACATTTTAAAGTTGGAATGAGGTTTCTGATTGAAAGTATGAAGGAACCGTTAGCAGTTGAAGTCGCATGAAGATTTGTTCAAGTCTGAAGATTTTCTCCATTGACTTCAATGGTTACAAATGTGATGAATTATGGGATATATCTCGGAAATTATGAAAGTTATGAATGAGAAAAGTAATAGCAATCGATTCCCGACCGAGCTGAACGTTTTGATGTTTGAACGGAGTTTGTGCGATGTGGAATGTGGGAGAAGAAGAGGGCCAAAATAACAGGCGGAATAATAAAGAATTTTGTGCGTAGAAGAACAGATAGTTGGAATGCTGTTAACAGCATTCCCACTAAAATATGATACAAAGGGGCTAATACACACTCATAACAATATAGAGGCATCATTATTGAATTGAGACTATTTCAAAACCAGTTTAAACTCATTGTCTAGACTAGACTTTTCTATTACTAGATGCATCACTCTAGTTTCATTTGATACACAGAAGCATTCTCCCTCAATGCACTCTCAAATTACATCTTGGGGATATAAGATCCTCATCAAGACTGTTTTTTCTCTTGTGATGGTGTGTGTGAGCACCACCGGGATAAACTAAAATACCACTTGACCAACCAGCCTAATATCTGTTGTGCTCAATTATGACTGCATGTTCAAGGACCTCTCCTTGCTGTGGTTATGTACTAGTTTAAAACATTTTTGACTGTTATTGACTCCTGATTCACCCATCCCTAACTCGCCAGTAGAGGCCGCTGCTTCACTGTTATGGAGAGATTGGTGACTAACAGCTAAATTGACAATATACTGTATATCAGACTGTTGTCTTTTTTAAACTAATAATGAAGTGATGTGCCTCTGAAGAACAAAACAATGTTAGTTTATTTGGATTTTTCTATTATACCAAAGGAACTTAAACAAACAGTGGTTAACTGAGATATAATCTGGATTTTATTTAAATGTATTATTTTTTCTCGAGGCTTACAAACAAAAAAAGCCTATTCATTTCCTTAACATTTTTATGTTGTTTATTTGGCCACCGACAACACACAACTCTAGATAATAACAATAGTAGAGTAACAGTATGTGAGACGATATGTCGGTTTTGGTCAACAATGTAAACTATCAAGAATTCTATATTGATTTACTTTTGTAAAAAAAATGGTATCCAACATTTACTCGTTCAAGTCTCAATTTATGTAGTTGTTTAATCCAAAAAAGCTGTATTGCTCGAGCATACTGTAATAGCATACTCTATTGTTAATTGCACAGTCAGTATGAAGTAAAAATAGATTGAGTAGGCAGTACGTTAGAAAGCACTTTTAAAAACACATTTTACCAGCCATGACAGTGACTTGGTTTTTTGTGCAATGCAAAATGTTCTCCTGGAGGTACCTACTGGAGTGTGAACACAAAGAGGGTTTAGAGCAGGGGTAGCCAACACGGTGCCCGCGGGCACTTGGTCGCCCGCAGGGGCAACGTGAGTCGCCCGCGGGGCATGTTCTGAAAATAGCTCGCCAAGCAAATCCAAAATGTATAAAATACACAAAACAAAAAAGGAAATGTAATTAAAAGAATCTACCCTATGCATAAACAAAACCTAAATCATAGCGAACTCTATCTACTTACTACAACTCTATATCTATCTAACACCCCTCCTCCCCCCACCCCCCACAATGAGTATCGACCAATCACGTTCTTGCTTGATTTGCGGGACCAGCGTTGCAGTCGGGAAGAAAAGCAATGTGGCACCTCCCCGCTGATTTCCCTTCTGGCAGAATCTACACAACACATCAGCCCCATTGAACACAGCCTAGTCGTGCCAGCCTATACAACACATGAGGGGTAGAGTTCTGTGTGTGTGTTGCAACTTGCATATATATTTATTGCACTTGACGCACACACACGCATGGCGTAATTTCCACTGGGGACATGTCCCCCGCTCTTTTCGAAATCCCGTTTGTGTCCCCCCACTTTACAAATATGTTTATTATTATTTTTTAACGCAAGCCGTCATCGCCACGGAGGAGCACACAGCCTCTGTGAGCGAGCGAGACAGAGGGAGAGAGAGAGAGCGAGCGAGCAAGAGAGCTAGGGAGGGAGGGAGGGAGAGAGAGAGAGAGAGAGCTAGGGAGAGCACACCTTTATCTATTTAATATAGATAAAGTAAGTAATCATTCCAATGTGTACTATAGGACAGTAAAAAAAAACAAAAAACAGTTTAAAGGGCAGTGATTAGTAAAATAAGCATAAATAAAAGGAAAGAATGCTAACTAGGTAACATAAGATAAGAATAAACCAGTTTAAATGATTTGTTATTGGTTGTGATCATATTCTAAAGATGTTTGGATTATTGAAAAGTATACAGCTCCCTTTCATCTGAGTGTTGAGAGCTGCATCAATTCATGTTGTGCTCAAAGTGCTCCAGATTGATGCATTTCACTTAACATGCCCCCGGACCCCCCTAGAGGAGGTGAGGCCCGTCCACCCCCAAATAAAGCAGGTTAAAATAATTAAATTGCATACATGTTATTTTAGTAAACACTGAAAATGGGTCCCACAGACCCAAACAGCACACAAAGGTTAAAGGTCAGCATATCATAATGTTAAAATGTGCTAAATATATACACTGCAAAAAACAAACAAAAGAGGAGTAAAAGTAGCCCCCGACTTGTTTTATTTTTTGAAAGTAGCCCTCACCCTAAAAGGTTGGTGACCCCTGGTTTAGAGTATCATTACAGAGAGGAATGACTTAATTATTTCCATTAAGTGTTTTTAAATCCCATACAAATTTACATTTCACATCTTTCATTTTGTCTTTGTAAACAGAATCAAAGTACGCTGCTTCTGCCACTGTTAGTTGGTTTTCCCAGTCTCCAGCAATTCCTGAAACACAGCATGGAGAAAAAAAGGAATCAGATCATTTGAAGGAAAGGTATGTGAAACTGTTGAAACAAGTTTTCCTCGTGTCTTTCAGCGGAATGCCTCTGAATCATAAGGGAATAGAAAGGAACTGGAGCACATGACTGAACTGCAGCCTTTTTATTACGTAACTGTGTCTTCATCAGAGTTTAAATAGACAAAGACAAACATATCAACCACTGGTTTTTGTTGTATTTATTTGTATTCATAAAAAAAAGGGAATTGCACCTATCAATGTTTTCAATCAAATACAGATACAGATAATACCAGGCTGAAGGCATTGCTGTATAAGTGTTTGTCATTATAAACATCATGTTTTGGAGGAACATTTCACCTTGTTGAAGAAATTAGTTTAAATTGTCTAAAAAATGTAAATGAATGCCACATGTAATGCGTTTGAGTTATATCAGGCTATATGCAGGAATTCTGAAGTCACATGTAATCCCTTTTAAGACCTTTTTTAAGACCCTTTCCATACATTTTAAGACCTCATCGCCACTTGGAGTTTTAATCGGTTACCTTGGCGACACACTTTACCTCACATTGACTATATACAGTATTGATTGTCCTTCCTCCTTATCTTCCAACCATTTGGACGCAGACTTGCATTTCCCCATAACGATGTTGTTTAACAACCGGCGTAAACGGGCCTTCGCGCTATCAAGCAGTGAGCGTGCGATGTCCTGTTCAGATGACGTCAGATCCAACGGGATGCCATAAATAAACTACACAGAATCACACTACACACCTACGCAATGATTACATTCAGGCAGACTGTAGAATACAACCTCTATGGACAATTCATATACTTATTGAAAACAAGCTACAACATGTAATACCTTGGAAAATGCCCTTTAATACTTTTTAATACTTTTTAATAGCCTTAATTTTCGCAAAATTGATTTATCTACTTTTAATACTTTTTAAGACCCCGCGGACACCCTGTATATTGTATTTGGTTGTCATTTCGATTATGTGATAATACAGACAAAACAACATTTAGTTTGGCTCTTCTCTTTATAGATCCAAATTGATAATACTGGAATTAAATGCGTACTGTATGTATTCATTATTAACACTCACCTTTCCTGAGAAACTCAGACTTTGTCTGGTCCATGAATTCACGAGGAACCGCAGAGTAGTTTGACATGTTGTTGTTCTTCATGTTCTTGAACAAACATCGGTCGGCTATCTTCTCTATCACCTCAGGGTCCAGAGATTTATTCAGGAACTGAGCGAGTCTGCTCACAGAGTCCTTCAGGTCCTGCAGAGAAACAGATAAGCTCTTAGTCCTGCAATGACTCTCACAGTATACAGACTGTATTCTTGTAAGGATTTGAGGATTGTTCCTGAGTCTCACCAATATCATCTCTTCATAGGAGATGTGCATGATGTGCTCTTTATCCTCAGCATTCAGCCAACTCTTCACATGGTCAAACCATGAGCCAAACATAACTGTAAAGCAAAGAAGACATTCTTTTTTCAAGTATTCAATTATTATGAATAATTATAACCATAACTATAATTGTAACTCTCCAAGAAATAAGGGTCAGCATTTCATCTCTACTACTGATATCAAAGTAATAATACTAACTAACAGCAGTAAAAGATTACATAAACATATCAAACGTGCTGAAATTCTGAGAGCTGGTAAAAAATAATATTTGTATAATTTAATTATAATATTTGTTGTCTCATTCAGTATTATTCAGTGCCAAATGTTATGTGCTAGGTGCCTGGCCCTATGAGGCTAAGTTATAATTATTGTTTACATTGTCAATGTTAATTATCTTCATGTTAATTTCAAAAGGTGTTATGTCAAATGGTATATTGATGATATTGTTTTGACTATGTTTATTTTAAGACCTTTGTCACTTTTCTAGCATTCAGATATCTTATTTCAATCATTCTTATTTCAAGATGTTTCATTAAGTTGAATTATTTCATTGTACTGGCAGATTATCACACTTGTTTCAAATCTGTATCTACTCAAATAACATTTCTTGTTAGGGTTTTAGCAGTGAGCAAGAATATGTAAAATAATCAAGACTGCTGAAAATCTGAGAGCAGGTCAGATAATAACACTGCTATATTCCAATCTTCACATGTGGCATCAGCCCATTTGAGCACTTTTGACCAAAAAAGAATCAAACTGAACATGGACCTAGGTGTATTGTAGCCACTCAAAGCAGCTCTCTTTCTTTGTCCCCCTCATGTTCAAAACTATAATTCTTGCCATATCTTACACATTGCATCTTTAATAAATATGAATAGCATTATAGGGCGCGTTCACACCGGAGTACTTTTACCCGTACTTTTCCCGTTTAGTTCCGATAGTGCCTGGAATTTTGCGTTCACACCAAAAAGAGTACTTAGTTCCGAGAACTTTTACCCCCATCTTTAGTGCCTGCTAGAGAGGTGGGACTATCCTGGGGAGAAAAAAGTACCAATTTCGATTGGCTGGGCGAATTGCAAACCATGCCCCGTAAAACTCTGAAAAGTTTTGTGAAGCCGCCATTGTATTTGCTGGCATTAGCATTATTAGCATTAGCCCCGCGCACCAACGGAGAGAGACTAACTTATGGCAACACAAAAAAAAACATGGGAGCGGTGGAGATGAGGAGGTGTCGGCGTTCTGGCGATTTACTCAGAAGGCTTCAGTAGAAGCCAGTCCCCAACTCCGGGGACTTCCAGCCGGGGACTTCGGGTGGCAGTGTACGCCGTGAAGTTGTTTGCGGCCTGCCAGTAAACCCAAAGCAGAAGAAGAAGAAGAAGTGACGTCAGCGGCTTCATTTACGTAATCTTCCCTCAGGGAACTTATTCCGGTGTGAACGCGATCTGTACTTAGTTCCATGGGGGTACTAAGTGCTGGGCACTAAGTGCTGGGCACTAATGGCGCATTTCCATTGCAGCGCGTAGCTCGCTTTAAGCGTGCCGTGTCGTGCCGTCCCCTTTTTTGGTTGTGCTTCCACTAGGCCTCGTTCCGGCGCGGGGCCACTTTTTCCCCTCTTTTCTGGCCCTAGAAAATTGTGGTTCTATCGGGGCCAACAAACAGGGCTGAGTCGGGCTGAGTATGCTAAACTAGAGAGAGGAGCGCTGGCAAGAGGGCTAGAACTACAACAAGATGGACATATTTGACCGTGATTTAATTGTAATACACGTTTCAAAATGATGCCGAAGTAACAACATACTGATACCGGTTAGTAAAAACCATGAATTAATGCTTTGTCAAGTCTGCAGACAGACGGCAGGCGAAAAACCTTTTAAAATTCGTGTTTTTCTAGATGGAGATTGGCTAAGCTAACGCAGTATATGCCCCGACCGTCCACACTCACAACAACGGCCTATACAGACATAAATTAAGCAGCGACTGTATTCACCATGACACAGGCAGTCTGTGGTGTGTACTTGTTTAACTTTTGTCGAGTTTCTGAACATATATAAGGAGCTGTGAGCTCTGAGTGCTCACAGCTAACGGCTGTGTTGTGTTTCTGGATTTCTCATTGAAGATGACGTCACGGCTCCGCCTACACTGCGTTACTACCCAGTTCCTAAACTGTAATGGAAGCGCAGCATGAAGTGAGTCGGCCCTGTTAAGGCCCAACGCGGCCAAGCCGTACCGAGCCGTACCGAGTGTGGCCGAGGCCGACCGTGTAGTGGAAATGCGCCATAAGTGCGGCAAAGTACTTGGTGTGAAAGCGGCTAGTGGTGACAAGTGACAACAACCTTTTCCATCAAGGAACTTGTGGAGGAACTCGGTCTGTGGGCCTGGGTTTACCAGGAAGGAAGCCGTCATATGATAAAAAAAGGTAGATACAAACACATCTTTGGGGTTCCTCATCACATAGATGACCTGCAGAGATAATACAACATCCATTAATTAAATGATGGATCTATGAAGACACTTTTCTTCAAACAAACTGTGTGTGATATTTTAATCTGTTCCGTTAAGAATTTCCTCATAGCATTCATGGCTCATTTACTGCCTAGACAAAAAGTACATGATCTTTGACGGCTGTGTCAAAAAAGACGACGCTGTCTGTTGGAGCTATATATTATTTAATAGTTTAACATTTGTTTTCTTGTTGTTTTTGTGTATAGTAAATGTTCTATTATTTAGTGATATTATTGTAGTTAGTTAAAGTAGTTTTATGCTTTTATTTTGAAGGCATCTTTGGGCACTGGGTGATTAGGGCACCTGGTATAATTGTATATATTGGAGACAGGTGGTGGTGGGAGCCAGAGCACTAGTAGAGCATAACTTTTCTATCAGGGCGATTCAAGCAAGCAAGAAAGAAAGCCATAGGGAAAGCTTAAGGAAAATAAACCTGTTCATTGTACCTTTGTGATAGGAATAAAATGCACAGAACTGGTGATCTTGTCTGGACTTGGATAATTCCCTGCGTAAGATTCGCTATCTGGTGCCTCAGCGTAGGACTGCTCGATTATGGCAAAAATCATAATCTCGATTATTTGGGTCAATAATTGATATCACGATTATTAAAAACGATTATCCATTTACTTTGAAAACATCAATTTATTGGAGAAAAAATGTTTTAACAGTATGTTTTTAACAGTTGACTACCCTGAACTTTAAGTATAATTCAACTGAAAAACCAATTAAAAAAATAATTAATTAAAAAAAAAAGAAAAAGAAAATTAATAATAATAATAAAAACATAATCGTTTTATTTCGATTACGTTGTTTTCGTAATCGTTGCAAGCCATAATCGTAATTGCGATTAAAATACGATTAATTGAGCAGCCCTACCTCAGCGGCAATCATACTTTTAAACTATGATTTTGGCCACTACACTGTCCAAGGTACGGATCATTTTAGACTCTGGGTGCGTCTCACTTCGGTTAGTTTTCATTTCCTCGCTCCTCGGGCTCGGTATCACCGGAAGTTGATTTGTCTGCGCCATCTTGAGTAGCGTCCCAGTGGCCTTATTTTTGCCGGAGGACCGAGGAGTGATAACGGAGGAGCGATAATCGAGGAACTACCAGACCATCCTCCTGTGAAATCCTCAGACACTCGCCCCGCCCCCTTACTGTGTATCGCTCACTGATTGGACGATGCAGCGCATGCACTGATCTGGCTGCTGTCAGACGATCAGCTGTGCGGCGTCATCACAAACGGACGTCGCTTCACGTGACGCTCCGGAGAAAACGACGTCCCATTGCTCTTAAAACTCATTTCCCTGCTTCTCGTGGTTTCCTTGCGTCTCTCCATGCTTCCCTGGTGGGAGGGACTAGTCGCAGGGAAACTACACAAGTGAGGGGCGCAAGGAATCCATTTAACCGAAGTGAGATGCAGCCTATGTGTCCCACCCACTCCATGACATCCTGGTCAGGCAAACCTAAATTAAAGAGTCATTTCACGAAGATGCACCACAGAGCGCCACAGGAAGTCCATCAGACTGAGCGTCAGGCCCTCTGAGTCAATCTGGCACCTGACTTGTTATCTTTAATTGGACATTTCACTTTAATTCTGATGGTTATATATCTTGTTTATTTGTTATTGGACATTTTACTTTAATTCTTAAATATCATATTTGATCTTTTATTGGACATTTAACTTTGGTTCTTATATGTGCTATTTGATATTTTATTGGACATTTTACTTTCATTCTTATCCTATTTTATCTTTTAAAACCATTGTCGCCCTGAGATTATATAAGTATTTCCGATTCTGATACCTTGGGCTTCACTTCAAAGAAGGATGGAGGCATCATGTTGTACGGGGAGTGTGTGGTTAACATTCGTGGAGACGCCCTCTGTTCAAGGTTAAATGTGCAGGCCTGAATTTCCTCCAGCCAGGGAACACGTTCCCAGTTAGGAAGAGTCTCCACAGATGCTGGATCTCCTCCACTCATGATCAGAGGGACAATCTCCTGCGTCCATGTCGTACCTAAACAAAGAAAACAAGAGGTAAATGCACAGGTATAGTTACATTAATAAAAAGTTAATCATCCTTTTTTTGTTTAACATTGTTTTTTGGGCTATAATGCTTGATTTGACAGTGGAGACAGACAGAAAATGTAGAAGAGGGTAAAAGAATGACACAGCGAATTTTCAGACAAGCCAGCACTTGAACTGTGGATGATTATGTTGGCCTTCTGAAATAAGTGCTGCTGAGATGTAATATTACAATAATAACTGGGGAATTAAATGAAATGCATAAACTGTACATGAAAGTTCATGAAAATGATGAAGCACATATTAAAAGGAAAACAAAGAAGGGTGTTTGAGGGCAACATTTTCTGTCTTTTTCTTAGAATCACGTTAAAGGGGACCTATCATGCAAAATGCACTTTTGTACGTCTTTTATACATGAATATGTGTCCCCGGTGTTCCAGGGAACTCACCAAGTGTCAGAAAACACAACCCTCTCTCTTTTCCTCCATACCCAAATCTCTAAAAAAGGGGCTGCAACGGATCTGATAAAAACTGATCCAGATTTGAACACTTCACTGACGTCACAGAAGTGGCGCTACGGCTATTGGGCCAACTCTCCACCTATCAGGGGAATGTGGGGTTGGGCCACGGCCGGCCATTGCCGCTCGAAAGCGCTGGAGACGCTGTAGTACATATGCCAGGCCTGTAAGTGGCGCTGTAGTCTGCCACAAAAGCAGCGAAGAAGACTTCCCGCCCATAGTTACCATGGTTACCCTTCTGTTTATTCTCCGCTGTGGCTTTTTTCTCCCTCCCCGAGGCAAGGGTTTGCTCCCGTTGCTTTAATTCAATGCAATCCCTCCCCGTCGAGGCAAGCACTGTAATTCTCTCCGGTTAGTCCACCAGCAGATGACAAACACCCACCTCTCCGCCTCTTCCAAGGAACGAGGGGACCGTGCGGCAGAGTTTCAGTTTCAGTTTCTTTCGCCGGTCAAGATGTCCGTTAAAGTTTAAATCTTCCGGACAAAATTAGAAAAGTGCCGGTCAAAGGTCTTCTTTGTTATTTATTGAGCTTTAAAACAAATGAATAACGACTCTATAGGCCTATAATAATATAATAAAACACGGAGGACGGAGATCTTTTTTTCAACCCCTCTTGACTTGATCAGAGCACGGCTCCCCTCTCCTGCAGGGGGGCGTGGTCAGCTGCAGCTCACAGAATCAGCCCCGTAGACAGCAAACAGCACATAGAGCGAAATGAGGCATGGCTAAATTGCATGATCTGTTTGGTATTTTGAAAACAGAAATGTATAAATATACCTTATATAGGTATGGCCCTACAATATATCATTTAAATATAGCATGATAGGTCCACTTTAATATTTTTTGGCTGATATAAGTTGGCTCCCCTTTTATTTCTTGGCAGTCAGGCTGCACCTTTTTGTTCCCCTCAGGCCAGCAGTAGAGACAGAGGAAGCAGAAAATAATGCTACTCAAATAGTGAGGAACAAAGTACACCTACAATATGTAGCTTAAAGCACAGCAGACGTTATGTGTTCCAGGTGCTGATAGTTGTTTTGATTTTTTTTTAAAGCTACCTTTTTCCACATACTGCCATTATGCACTGGTGTAAGAAGCTAAGTACATTTACTCAAGTGCTGTACAGTTTTGAGGCTTTACTTGAGTATTTCAATTTGTTGCCACTTTGTACTTCTACCTCAGATGTAAATAGTGTACTTTTCCTCCACTACATTTATTTATTACCTTTAGTTACTTTGCCGATTTGGATCAAAAACAACTCTTAAAATCAGACTTTAGTTCCACCTGGAGTAAATTCACAAGCTACCCTGCAGTATACAAAGTCATTAAAACTAGCTGCACTTTTACCAGCTTTGAGAACACTTTAATGATCAATAATGATAACACATATATTATTCTGAAATGGACCAATCTGCACAATGACTACTTTTACTTTTGGTACTTTAACTATGTTTTGATTCTTATACTTTTGTATTTTTACTTGAGTAACTTTTTGAAATCACAACTTTTCTCTCTGGTTCTTCCTCTTTGACTCAAGTACACGGTCTGAGTACTTCTCCCTCCTCTGCCTTTATGTAACTAGACTTTTATGATCAAATGGGTATAACGAGAAAGTTAGTCCAAACAATTCAAGTAGCCTAGAGTAAGCGACTTACAAAGTGTAATGTTCTGGTTACATGTGAATAAAAGCGAGTCGAACACACCTTTAACTATGTTTCGGGAGCCGACATCTTGTCCAAGAAAAAAGGGTGTTTACCATGACAAGTACACGTTACTTTTCTATGTGACGTCTTTAAACTGAAATAGATTCCAAACGGTAGTATTGAATACATGGTGCCCACTGATCAATTTAGCGTGACAACTGACCTGACTTGGGATACGTTACAATGATGATATCGTCAGGGCGAAAAACAAACTCTTCAAAGTATTTCAGACTCTCTGGCGTGTGCAGCAAGGAGGGCACGAGGAGCCCCTTGTACACCGAGTACATCTCTGCCTCAGTCATACTCCTAGAAACTTCTTAAAAAGAGCAAATGTATACCAAATACAGTCTATAAAGGCTTCTCAGGCCCAATCCCAAACCGCCCCCTACACCCTACCCCTACACACTATCCCTCCGATTGCGCGTTCGCGCGGAGGGTCCGCCACATTAAGTGCTGTTCCAAACCAACGAGTGTGGAGAGGTGTGGAGGGGGAGTGGGTTATCAAGCCCTCAAACAGCGAGTCTGCAGCGGTACTGACTGGAGACCGGGGGTCCTTCTCAGGTCGACTATTTTCATTTCCTCGGTCCTCGGTCCTCGGTATCACCGGAAGTTGATTTGTCTGCGCCATCTTGAGTAGCGTCCCATGGCTCTTATTTCTGCCGGAGGACCGAGGATCGAGGAGCGAGGAGCGATAATGGAGGAGCGATAACCGAGGAACCACCAGACCATCCTCCGGTGAAATCCTCAGACACTCGCCCCGCCCCCTTACTGTGTATCGCTCACTGATTGGACGATGCAGCGCATGCACTGATCTGATGCTTCTTGACATGAGAGCAGAGTTTCCCAGCGGAGTGAAGAAAACACATGAAACTCACGGGACTCACTCCTCAGTTTATACTGTGTTTTGTTTCAATGAATGCATCATTCAGTTACAAATATGTGATATATCTGAACAACAAAGTGGTCAAAAATTATTTTATTCATTTATTGGAAACATTTTCATGATCGCTTTTTCGTTTTACATTTTCATTTATTGTCATTTCCATTCAGTCAGTCAGTCATTAAGTGCTATTTAACATGTTAATTTGCTACATATCCACACAAACAAAGTGTGCAATCCAATGATTAATGAATGTTAATCTAACTGGGTTTTGATAGATAACATATCTCTTTTTCTTCTCTGAATTATTTTATTTCTATTGTGCACTCTAATCAATATTAATCCAACTATTGTTCGTTTATACATTTTAAGAATGGCGTTTATCTTTTTTGAGAATGAGTTCTTATTTTATTTAATGTATTTGGGTCTACAACAGATGATACAAATGTTTGTGTCAGTAAATGTGTACTAACAGAGGCGAGGGTGTTCGTGAAAATAACGGGGACAGAGCTGCTGTCAGACGAACAGCTGTGCGGTGTCATCACAAACGGACGTCGCTTCACGTGACGCTCCGGAAGAAAGGACGTGCCATTGCTCTAAACTCATTTCCCTGCTTCTCGTGGTTTCCTTGCGTCTCTCCATGCTTCCCTGGTGGGAGGGACTAAACGCAGGGACACGACGCAAGTGAGGGGCGCAAGGATTCCATTTAATCGACCTGAGAAGGACCCCGGGGCTGCGTTTCACTTCTCTTATTTTTCATTTCCTCGCTCCTCGGTCTCGGTCTCACCGGAAGTTGATTTGTCTGCGCCATCTTGAGTAGCGTCCCAATGGCCTTATTTTTGCCGGAGGACCGAGGAGCGAGGAGCGAGGAGCGATAACGGAGGAGCTATAATCGAGGAACCACCAGACCATCCTTCGATGAAATCCTCAGACACTCGCCCCGCCCCCTTACTGTGTATCGCTCACTGATTGGACGATGCAGCGCATGCACTGATCTGATGCTTCTTGACATGAGAGCAGTTTCCCAGCGGAGTGAAGAAAACACATGAAACTCACGGGACTCACTCCTCAGTTCATACCGTGTTTTGTTTCAATTAATGTATCATTCAGTTACAAATATGTGATATATCTGAACAACAAAGTGGTCAAAAATCATTTTATTCATTTATTGGAAACATTTTCATGATTGCTTTTTTCAGGGTTCGAGTTATAAACTGAGCTCTATGGGGGTCTTTGAAACTAATGCGCACACACACACACACACACACACACACACACACACACACACACACACACACACACACACACCAATAATAAACATATGGACAGGGGTTACTATTTAAAAAAAATTGCAAATGTATTTGGGAACCTATCCATGTGAACATATTTTGGGGGTGGACCTCAAATCCTCTAGGGGGGTCCGGGGGCATGCCCCCCCTGGTAAGATATTTTTTTAATTTTGGAGTTAAATGCATCAATCTGGTGCATTTTGAGGGGAAAATAAAGAGACTAGATCTATGGAAACACCCATATGAAACAGATGCCACATCATGTAGACAGACAGTCACCCTGTGTGAGGCAAACCCACATTTGCGCAGCGTTGCGTTCACAATAGCCTACATTAAGGCCATCGGGAAACCTCCCGGCCCTCCCGATGGCCAGTCTGGGCCTGCCAGCAGCCCTCTACTCGCTACAAACTTAAATATGAAAACATAGCCGTGGGAACATGTTTCAAATGGGAGGTGCTGTGGGGATGACACCAGGGCCGGTTCTGACCAATTTGCTGCCCTAGGCAAGATTTTTGCTGGTTCATTTATATCTTATTTTATCAGTTAACATTTATTTATTCATCCATATTTTTTAATCTCTCCAGTTTTAAAGGAGACTATAACTATGTAAATGTATCCTGTAAATATAATGTATGATTTCCTTTATTGTTTTATGTTTCATGTGGAACCTATATGCTGCAGGTCTCCCTTGAAAAAGAGATCTATGATCTCAATGGGACCAATCTGGTTAAATAAAGGTTTGAAATGAAATGAAATGACATTGGAATGATTTCAAACCTGTTTTTATTTATCCTAATAATTATAAAGGTGTGCCTTGGAAATATTTGTTTACATAAATTGTGATAAAACCGTTTGAGACACACTGAGATAACTTAGACTAAAGTGAACTATCTAAACACTCAGAGTCCTTTACCTCACTGAGCCTCTCAGGGCAAATGGAAAATGTAACCGGGGTGAAAAGGGTGTTATCTTTACTTAATTATGAATGTGAACATCAAGGCCGAAAATTATTATTTTTTGTATTATATTTGTATTATATTTCCATTTAATCTTGTGGACGTGCAGATTCCCTGTCCTCCATCAGGGGGTGCTGCAAGCACCCTCAGCACCCCTACTTACCACGGCCCTGTATGAAAAGGTTCAACTACGCACACACACATGATCTCGGCTCGCGCAGCACGCTCACAGGCATAGATTGTGCAAGAGGTGCAGTGCAGGCATATTGTTATTCAAGAGATGCGTTGTTCTTTTGGAAAACATGTTTTTCTTTTCAATAATACTCATTACATTGACACATGCATTATTTGTGATTAAAATAATGGTTGTTGGTAATGTATTAGCGACCCCCACAGATGTATGATTTCACTGCGTCCGTGGGAGCTCAGACCCCTCCTTATGGGAGCTCAGCTCCCATTGGCTCCCACATAACTCGAACCCTGGCTTTTTTCATTTAACATTTTCATTTATTGTCATTTCCATTCAGTCAGTCATTAAGTGCTATTTAAAATGTTAATTTGCTACATATCCACACAAACAAACAAAGTGTGCAATCCAATGAATGTTAATCTAACTGGGTTTTGATAGATAACATATCTCTTTTTCTTCTCTCAATTATTTTATTTCTATTGTGCACTCTAATCAATATTAATCCAACTATTGTTCGTTTATACATTTTAAGAATGGCGTTTATCTTTTTTGAGAATGAGTTCTTATTTTATTTTATTTATTTGGGTCTACAACAGATGATACAAATGTTTGTGTCAGTAAATGTGTACTAACAGAGGCGGGTGTGTGTGTGAAGAGCTGGTTGCTGTCAGACGATCAGCTGTGCAGCGTCATCACAAACGGACATCGCTTCACGTGACGCTCCGGAGGAAAGGATGTCCCATTGCTCTTAAAACTCATTTCCCTGCTTCTCGTGGTTTCCTTGCGTCTCTCCATGCTTCCCTGGTGGGAGGGACTAAACGCAGGGAAACAACGCAAGTGAGGGACGCAAGGAATCCATTTAACCGAAGTGAAACGCAGCCCAGTTGTATCTACCTGACCGGAGTCAAGCTGTGTGTGTCCGTCAGGAAACACTGGCCGTTTCTCAATCGCGAGGATATTGGCTTCCAAGCCAATATTTCAAGGATGCTACGTCATCGAGTGCTGCCGAAGGACTGTTCCAATCTCCAGCATACTTGGAATTCCACCGAGGCCGCGTCCTTGGTTTGGGGGAAATTTCGAGGCTGCACATGGGTAAACTTCGCGTCCTTAAAATCCCCACAATGCTTTGCGCATGGACCAATTTCCCCAAATCTGGCGGAAGATGTAAGGCGGGGCCTCTCATATGACGCACACCTGCACACTTGCTAGCCTGTTCCACTCTTCGTTTTCCGAATGCCAGGAAGTATTCTTGCCTTGCTTCTGAAGCAAGATGCTCGGCTCGGCTGTGCTACCAAGCCAGCATCCTCGCGATTGAGAAACGGCCACGCTGTTTACAAACAGTTCTTCTTCTTCTTCTTCTTCTTCTTCTTCTTCTTCTCTTCGTTTTTGGCGGATTGCAAACAACTTAAAAGGTGCATACCGCCACCTACTGTACATGAGTATGAATCATCATATCATACCAACTCTTTAACCTATGATCTAATAAAAATAAATAAATAAATCAACAAAAAAAACATGAAATAAATAAAACAAAAATAAAAATCTATGTTCTTTCCTGACCTAATGTTAAATAATTGTTCCTATCCCAGTTTCACTCAAGAATGTAAACAGTGCCTTTCTGGTAGCTCTTACTCCCTCTCCTTTTGTTGCCAAAACACCAACCACACTCCACTCCCTCTCTGCCTCTAAAACTTTAGCCTTTAGTTTTTCTCTTTCCGCTTTAAAGATGTCACAATGTAACAAGATATGTTCCACATCTTCTTTTACTCCACAGTTCCCACACTTGTCACTGTCACTTTTCCCCATGACATACAGAGTACCATTCAAACTTTGTGATTTATTCTGAGTCTAGCGATCGTGATTTCCTCCCTTCTGTTTCTTTCTTTATAAATATGAATTGTAATTGTCTTTTGCACTTGATGATACTCTTTGCCTTTCTGGTCTTTCTCCCACCTTTTCTGCCAGATCTCCATCCCTTTTTTCTTAATTACTGCTTTTCCTTCTCCTTTTCCAAGTTGAACTGGTAATGTGATTTCCTTTTGTAGTGCACTTTTTTCTAATTTATCAGCACACTCGTTCCCTTTCACCCCCTCATGTGCAGGCACCCAGCAGAACTGCAGATCTATACCGCCTCTGTGAAGTCTTAACAGGCTATGATTCAGTTCTATGAGAATGTCTTCTCTGGCAGTTGTTGTTGACTGTATGCTTTGTAATATGGACAATGAATCTGTGCACATCACCACCCTATCTGGTCTGACCGCTTCAACCCACTGTAATCCTATTATTACTGCCAGCATTTCTGCTGTGTACACTGATAATTGATCAGACGCTCTTTTTGAAATAGATATTTTAAAGTCTGGGATGTATATACCAACTCCAACACACTCTTCCTTGTTCTTAGAACCATCTGTGTACATTTGTAGGTAATTGTAGTACTTTTCATTCAGATACATACTTGTTTTAATTCCCACTTCATTTATTTGCCACTCTTTTTTCCTTTCTACAATACTCATATCTATTTTAGCTTCTGGGAAAAGCCATGGGGGAACACTACTAAATGGGGTTGCTTTGGCAAACGTGATATTCTCCACTCCATATGCCCTCGTTCTCTCCTTACTTGTCCAGCCAAACCCACGTCCCTGGAATTTTGCATATTCCCAGCAATCCTGTAATATTCTGTTTGAAATATCTTCTTCTCCACTTCCTTGTAGTCTGACCCAGTATGACAGAGCAAGTTTCTCTCTTCTGATCTCCAGAGGTGTCTCTCCTGCTTCTATCAGAACTGCATTGATAGGGGATGACTTTATCGCTCCAATACACAACCGCAATGCTTTATATTGTATTCTATCCATTTAAAAGCGATGTTTTTTCTGCTGCTCCATACACTATACAACCATAGTCTATTGTGGACCTCATAATTGATCTGTAAATGTCTATTAATGCTTGTTTGTCTGCGCCCCAGTTGCATCCAGCTACAGCTCGCAATAAATGTAATACTTTTTTGCATTTTGTTTCCACTTGATTAATATGCATTTTTCATGTATATTTGCAATCAAACCACAGTCCTAGGTATTTGAACTCCTTCACCTTTGTCATTGGACGATTATATAGTGTTAGCTGTTGGCCATCAATCTTGCGTTTATTTGTAAATGCCATGTAGCATGACTTGCTTTCTGACATTTTGAATCCCCAGTTATATGACCACCTCTCCACTTTTTTAATCGCTCTAGCTATATTCTCCATTACATATGGGGCATTTCTTCCCCTCATCCAAATAGCCCCATCATCTGCGTATAGAGCCGATTGGATGCATGTGTCTAAACATGTAAATATATCATTAATCATGATGTTAAATAATATTGGACTGACTGCACTCCCTTGGGGAATACCATTTTCTATTTCAAAATAATTGGAAATATCTGCTCCAACCTTTACTATAAATGTCCTGTCTGTTAAAAAGGCCCTTACCCAATTGTACATTCTCCCTCCAATACCCATTCTACTCAATTTGATCAGTAACCCATCCCTCCACATACAGTCATACGCCTTTTCAATGTCAAAGAACACTATTGCCATTATCTCTTTCATTTTCAATGTTTTTTCCACATCATTACTCACTCTTACATCTATTGTGGACCGCCCTTTACGAAATCCGCTCTGAAAACTACTCAGCAGCCCTTTCTGCTCCAGTACATGTGAGAGCCTATGGACAATGATCTTTTCCATCCATTTACATAGGTGTGATGTAAGAGCTATTGGTCTGTAGTTACTAGGGTTAGCTGTATCTTTCCCTGGCTTATTGAATGGTAGCACGACTGCTGTTTTCCACAAACTTGGCATATCTCCTTCTCTCCAGATTTTATTGAACAGACTCAGCACCATTGTCATAGTTTCCATAGGTAACTGTCTAAACGCATAGCATAGCTGGTCTTGTCCTGGGGCTGTATATCCTGTACCTTGTAAGGCTATTTTGAGTTCTGACATTGTAAATTCCACATCAAGAGCTGACCTATTATCCTGTCTCTTCTCCTTCACGTTTTCATTCTCTGCTAGTAACTGCTGTTTTTGCTGCCTATGAATATCACTGAGATGCTCCCCGCTACCCAGCTAGAAATGTTTGGTTCTAAAAACATTCTGAGAATGTTTTCAGCGGGAAGTTTTCTTTTGGTTCCCAGAACGTTCTTCTGAAAGGTAGGATAACGTTCTCTAAAAACATTCTTAAAATGTTTGGTGATAACATTGTTAGAACATTATGCCCTCCTATTCTTAAAACGTTTTCAGCGGGAAGTTTTTGTTTGGTTCCCAGAATGTTCTTGTGAAAGGTAGGATAACGTTCTCTAAAAACATTCTTAAAATGTTTGGTGATAACCTTCTTAAAATGTTTTTGATAACATTGTTAGAACATTATGCCCTACTATTCTTAAAACGTTTTCAGCAGAAGCTTTTATTTTGGTTCCCAGAATGTTCTTCAGAAAGGTAGGATAACGTTCTTTAAAAACATTCTTAAAATGTTTGGTGATAACCTTCCTAAAATGTTTTTGATAACATTGTTAGAACATTATGCCCTACTATTCTTAAAACGTTTTCAGCAGAAGCTTTTATTTTGGTTCCCAGAATGTTCTTCTGAAAGGTAGGATAATGTTCTCTAAAAACATTCTTAAAATGTTTTTGATAACATTGTTAGAACATTATGCCCTACTGTTCTTAAAATGTTTTCAGCTGCAAGTTAAATTTGTTTATGTTGCCAGAATGTTATTATTTTAGAGAACGATAACATGCTTTATGTTTAAAGGGCCCATGTCATGGCCATTTCCACTGATCATAATTACATTGTTGAGGTATACTAAAATAGATTTATACTGTGCAATTTTCCAAACTCACATTGGTTTCGCATACAGCATCTCTGTAAAGTATGTGTATTCAGCAGTATTCACTCTCTCCACTAAACGACTCGTTGGAGCTCTTGCCCCCCCCCCTCCCTGTGAGCCTAGTGTGCTCCGATTGGTCAGCTCGGCCACTCTGTTCTGATTAGTCAACCACCAGAGAGGCTCCGCCCATGTCTAACAGTGCTTTTTTCGGCTCGCTCTCGGAACATCAGTCTTATAATGGCGTCGGTACAGCCATATATTTTATACGCTAACTAACCGAACTGTACCTACAACTGTTGTTATAGAAGAGTGTGACGGCCCCAGGGCCTTTGTGCAGGTGTGTTGCAGGTCTTACGATGGGGTGGAGCTGAAGAGGCTAATCAGCGCGATCACGGACACCTGGCCGGAGCCGAGGTGCTATTAAGCCCAGCTGCCCGGAGTCACACGGCGGCCCCTGTCTCTCTCCAAAGCGGTTGCAGAAGGACGAACTCGGCGATCCTCTCCCCTCGACCACCTATCTCTGCATTTACCACAATAAATGTGCCGTGGTTTTGTAAACTCGTGTATGTCTCCTTGTCTTTCCGTTGTGGCCTACGAGCCGGTCATAACAAAGAGTAAGTTATTTTTACCTGTAATAAACTACTACTGTTTGATGAGAAATCAAATCATGGTTTGCTATATATGAATGATATGTTATAGGAGCAAATAATTCAGGGAAGAAAGGATAGGCCTACTAAGTATTTCCATTAAACTTTATTTTTAGAAATATACAAAATGAACATAAATATACATATATACACGGTATATCATCCATTCCTCCCCGTTGTCGGCATCTTGCCTATCGCAGCCGGGGCTTTTTAGGACGATGCATCAGTGTGGTAGTCCCGTCCCTGTCATGTATTGTCCGGCAGGATCTGGCTGGACGAAATCAAATGCAAATCACAAAATATTAGAGAAACTTAGTTGTTTTAGATTCGTTAGTAGTAGTTGTGGTAGGAGTGTGGATCTATCTAATCCATCTATCTAATCAACACAGTAAACTTGCCAGCTAATATGCTAACCTAGCTTTCTTGTTTACTTTGGTAGCTAACACGATATGAACGCTAGCTCGGAGGAACGGCAACTATAATGTAGTGTAATAAAACTACTATGAACAAAAGCTAGTGGTTCATATTAGGCTAGCAATAACGTGTTTATAATTGCAATCTTATACGGGTAGTCTGCTACGTTCGGTCATTCATTGTAACTGGCATGAATACATTGTTTTGCGCTAGCATGTATAGCTAGCCTCGTTAGCTATACATGCAGTATGTACATGTACTGTCACAATGTACGGTAAATCACCCGGAGTATACTGTATGAGTATTCCGTGTGTGACTGCAGACATTCTCCTGCCATGACAAACATGTAAGGCCATCTGTTGACATTGTAGTTGATATATTTAAACGTTAGCAACGTCGTTAGCCCAGTAAGCTGGGCTTGTTTAGTGTAATAAAACCACTATGAACAAAAGCTAGTGATTCATATTAGGCTAGCAAGAACGTGTTTACAATTGCAATCTTATACGGGTAGTCTGCTACATTCATTGTAGCTGGCATAAGAAAAATGTTTTCCCGAGCAAACCCATGTCTAGCTCCGTTGGTTAGCTCGGTAGCATACACGCTATGCCAGCTATAATGTAATTACGTTTCGCGACTGACCATACGGCAAATCACCTGGAGTATACTGTCTATGAGTATTTCGTGTGTGAATGCAGACATTCTCCTGCTATGAGATACATGTATGCAAGGCCATCTGCTGATATTAGAGTTGATATATGGAAACGCTAGCAACTTAGTTAGCACAGTTAGCACTGTGTCAATGGCTTAGCAGTCCGACACAGTTTACACATTTAAACAGTCTTGTTTGATAAATACACAAATAACAATGCAAATTTACAGGTTGTGTACCCGAATCTTCCCCTGCTCCAAACGGTCCAAACAAACTAGGAATAGCATCGTCCTTCAGTTTCAAATGCTGTGCATATCAAACTGGGCAATGTTTTGGAAGCTTTCGTCTGTGAAATGCCGGTTCTTCGAACCTCTGAAGGAACAGTGTTAAAAAGAAATTTCAACCACTGACTTCGTCGTGGTTCTTCCGTCGGTAGGACAAACAGCTCAGATTTCTCCTCACATTTCAGGAAACAGGTCCTTGGCATTGGCATGACTGGATCGATTGTGAACTGAACCAGAGCTTCCAACAGTAAATGTTAGGCTGGCAGAGGGTGCGGCCAGCGCCGCTGGGTGTGGCCATAGCTCTTCCGGATTGGTCCATTTTGTTCCGGGTACCGCATGACATCATGCGGTACCCGGAAGAATCACATGGACAGTGACTTATCTCCAACGAGGTGTTTTGGGGAGGTATTTTCTGTGTTAGAGTTTTACTCGCTACAGGGTGTACTTTGAGGGTTTTGACTCTGCACACCGTTTACATGCATAAAAACCTTCATAACACACAAGGGGACGGGTAATAACCGGAAAAGCATGACATGGGAGCTTTAAGGCCTGAGATGACAGAACGTTTTTTTATAAAACGTTCCTTTAATGTGATATGTTAACAAAGGTGGAACGTTTTGCCTGCAACATTCTAAGGATGTGTTTTGGACGTTGTTGGGTAACACATTAAAGATGTTCTTTATAAAACGTTCCCTCAATGTTACATGATAACAAAAGAAGAACATTCTCCAAGCAACATTCTGAAAATGTTTTCAGGATGTTATTGAGGCCTGAGATGGCAGAAAGTGTTGTATAAAATGTTCCTTTAATGTGATATGTTAACAAAGGTGGAACGTTTTGCCTGCAACATTCTAAGGATGTGTTTTGGACGTTGTTGGGTAACACATTAAAGATGTTCTTTATAAAACGTTCCCTCAATGTTACATGATAACAAATGAAGAACATTTTCAAAGCAACATTCTGAAAATGTTTTCAGGATGTTATTGAGGCCTGAGATGACAGAAAGGGTTTTATAAAATGTTCCTTTAATGTGATATGTTAACAAAGGTGGAACGTTTTGCCTGCAACATTCTAAGGATGTGTTTTGGACGTTGTTGGGTAACACATTAAAGATGTTCTTTATAAAACGTTCCCTCAATGTTACATGATAACAAATGAAGAAAATTTTCAAAGCAACATTCTGAAAATGTTTTCAGGATGTTATTGAGGCCTGAGATGACAGAAAGGGTTTTATAAAATGTTCCTTTAATGTGATATGTTAACAAAGGTGGAACGTTTTGCCTGCAACATTCTAAGGATGTGTTTTGGACGTTGTTGGGTAACACATTAAAGATGTTCTTTATAAAACGTTCCCTCAATGTTACATGATAACCAAAGAAGAACATTCTCCAAGAAACATTCTGAAAATGTTTTCAGGATGTTATTCTTTTTTTATAAAACGTTCCTGTTATGGCAAATATTAACACGGTCATGGTCAACGAGCGCTTTTTAAAAAACAAACTTGTTGCATTTGTTTGAAAAGGATGTTTTAAAAAAAATCTGATGTCACCATATTTTCCTTTTGAAAAAAACAAACAGGCACGTAATTCATGATAAACTGTAAGCAGATATTGCATGTTTGCGGTGGCATGTGTGAGTTTCCAGCTAGAAATGTTTGTTACCATTCGTTGTTCTAGGAATGTTTTCAGCGGGACGTTTTATTTTGGTTCCCAGAATGTTCTTCTGAAAGGTAGGATAACGTTCTTTAAAAACATTCTTGAAATGTTTGGTGATAACCTTCTTAAGATGTTTTTGATAACCTTCTTAAGATGTTTTTGATAACATTGTTAGAACATTATGCCCTACTGTTCTTAAAACGTTTTCAGCAGGACGTTTTAGTTTGGTTCCCAGAATGTTCTTCTGAAAGGTAGGATAACGTTCTTTAAAAACATTCTTGAAATGTTTGGTGATAACCTTCTTAAGATGTTTTTGATAACCTTAAGATGTTTTTGATAACATTGTTAGAACATTATGCCCTACTGTTCTTAAAACGTTTTCAGCGGGACGTTTTATTTTGGTTCCCAGAATGTTCTTCTGAAAGGTAGGATAACGTTCTCTAAAAACATTCTTAACATTTTTGGTGATAACTTTCTTAAGATGTATGAGCGCATTGAGACAATGAATAGGACGTATAAAAACGAATTTATGCATGCCAATATTCACTCACATGCACTTATAATCACACGAAGGTATGTAGGCCCACAGTATTCATAATTTCATATGTGTAAAAAATCCGAAAATAATCACACTTTTTTCTGACTATAAAGGTTGTGTCTCGTATGTAGGTTCTAACTGTTCGATAAGCTATCTGGCCGTGTGTGGTTTGTGAGGGCTGCGTATAAACAGTGTCCTCTGTTTATGCATATTGGATAAAAATCGTTATTGCACCCTTTAGATTTGAGACCGACAGACATATAGAGGAACGGACCGACTATCACTGCCCGTCCCTGAAACCCCTGTTAGTGTTTGTATGTGTTTGTTTCTACTGTGTGTCTCTGGGTGTTTCTCAATCGCGAGTACGCTTGCTTGGTAGCACATGTCTGCCGAGTATCTTGCTTCAGAAGCGAGTCAAGAATACTTCCTGGCATTCGGAAAACGAAGTGTGGAACACGCTAGCAAGTGTGCAGGTGTGCGTCATATGAGAGGCCCCGCCTTACATCTTCCGCCACAGATTTGGGGAAATTGGTCCGTGCTGAAGTAAAAGGATATGATTCTACACTGTATTGAAGTAAACATGTATTATTTTGAATTGTATTTTAGTGAACATGTATTGTTTGAACTGTTTTAGGTAATCACAACGGGTTTGGGTAATCACTTTATAATAGGAATGTTATTCTCACTTTTAAACTCACTGACCCAGAGATCCTGTGTCATACACACACACTGTCCCCTTCACCTCCACACACAGATGTTGTTTTAAGGTCATTAAAGACATCATTTCACCGCTCCTTTTTACCCCTCCACAACAGATGTTGTTTTTAAAGTCGTTAAAGACCTCCTTAAATATGTGGAGAAATGTTAAAATGTCTGAAAAAGGATAGTTTATGTGAAAAACTCTCATGGAAAAGGAATGGAGTTAAGATTGGGGGAGATAAGGGTTGACTTTTGACCTTGTGAAACTTAGGATCTCACGTTCTGGTCGGAACACTGATTCGCTGTATTGAACCCGACCAGAAGTAAATCCAACCAGTAAAAACATTTGGGGGATGTGACCAGCTCACACAGCTCCTCCTCACAGACTCTCCCATTCGCTTTGGAATAAAAGGGGAGGGGAGAAGTTAACACATCTCCGCCCCAAAATAAGGATATGAATACTGATGTTTTATGTATGTAAAAATGCTTTTTTGGTTTGGTGAGTTGGTTGGTCCTGATATCTGTGTCCGCATCGCATCACAAACCTGAAGTCAATTTCTTTTTGTTTGATGAGTTGGTTTGGTCCTGACACCTTTATCCGCATCGCATCACAAACCTGAAGTCCGGAGTACTCTGTATAACTTGTATACTTGTTCTATTTCCTACCAGTAAACTCAGATAATTGTTATAACTTTTGATTCCGGTGTTTTCAATTCCTTTCTGATTTAATAGAGACCAGCCTCATTCAACGAACGGCGCGGAGAGGGGGCTATCAGCCACCAGATAAGTGTTCAACTCCAACAGTGCGCAAAGCATTGTGGGGATTTTAAGACCGCAAAGTCTACTCATGTGCAGACTCGATATTTCTCCAAACGGAGTACGCCGGGCTCGGTAGATTTCCAAGTATACTGGAGATTGGAACAGTACTTCGGCGGCACTCGATGACGTAGTATGCTTGAAATAGTGGCTCTGAAGCAGCTTTACTCGCGATTGAGAAACACCCTCTCTCTCTGCCTGCTGGTCTGCTCGACACGGCTGGGAGCAATCTCCAATCAACCACACCTGCAACCTGCTCATCAGCCACACTATGAAAGCCTGCAGTCTGCACTCATTCCCTGCCGGATTGTTGCCGTGGACGGTTTGTTGCGTGCCGCTCTAGCTTTCTACCAGCATATTCTTTGACAACTTTGTCTGCTTTTGCCTCACACTCATTTTTATGTCTCTCCCAGGAGGAATCCAAGGCCTTCCACACTCCCAAGACCAGCCAGGCCTCTCCACCCTGGAACAACTGTTTCCCACTGCTGCCATAACCAACCTCCACTCCCAGCTTCCCTTTTCTAATAAACAAATGTTACTTTCACCAGCTGATTCCGATTCATCCTTTTACATGTGTTAATAGTCAAATTCCAAGAGTTAAGTAAACTATCAAAATCATCCTAATGACCACAGTGGTCAGTCCACTTACCCAGGAATTTTGAGTTGAACAATTACAGGAATATTATGTCTTTATGTTCTAATAATGTAAACATATTTTAGTAAATTGTTACCACAGAACATTTGCATAATGTTTTAAAGGGCCCATGTCATGCTTTTCCGGTTATTACCCGTCCCCTTGTGTGTTATGAAGGTTTTTATGCATGTAAACGGTGTGCAGAGTCAAAACCCTCAAAGTACACCCTGTAGCGAGTAAAACTCTAACACAGAAAATACCTCCCCAAAACGCCTCGTTGGAGATACATCACTGTCCATTTGATTCTTCCGGGTACCGCATGATGTCATGCGGTACCCGGAACAAAATGGACCAATCCGGAAGAGCTATGGCCACACCCAGCGGCGCTGGCCGCACCCTCTGCCAGCTTAACATTTACTTTTGGAAGCTCTGGTTCAGTTCACAATCGATCCAGTCATGCCAATGCCAAGGACCTGTTTCCTGAAATGTGAGGAGAAATCTGAGCTGTTTGTCCTACCGACGGAAGAACCACGACGAAGTCAGTGGTTGAAATTTCTTTTTAACACTGTTCCTTCAGAGGTTCGAAGAACGTTACTGTGTACGCGGCATTTCACAGACGAAAGCTTCCAAAACATTGCCCAGTTTGAGGCCGGATATGCACAGCATTTGAAACTGAAGGACGATGCTATTCCTAGTTTGTTTGGACCGTTTGGAGCAGGGGAAGATTTGGGTACACAACCTGTAAGTTTGCATTGTTATTTGTGTATTTATCAAACAAGACTGTTTAAATGTGTAAACTGTGGTGGACTGCTAAGCCATTGACACAGTGCTAACTGTGCTAACTAAGTTGCTAGCGTTTCCATATATCAACTCTAATATCAGCAGATGGCCTTACATACATGTATCTCATAGCAGGAGGATGTCTGCATTCACACACGAAATACTCATAGACAGTATACTCCGGGTGATTTGCCGTACGGTCAGTCGCGAAACGTAATTACATTATAGCTGGCGTAGCGTGTATGCTACCAAGCTAACCAACGGAGCTAGACATGGGTTTGCTCGGGAAAACATTTTTGTTATGCCAGCTACAATGAATGTAGCAGACTACCCGTATAAGATTGCAATTGTAAACACGTTCTTGCTAGCCTAATATGAACCACTAGCTTTTGTTCATAGTGGTTTTATTACACTAAACAAGCCCAGCTTACTGGGCTAACGACGTTGCTAGCGTTTAAATATATCAACTACAATGTCAGCAGATGGCCTTACATGTTTGTCATGGCAGGAGAATGTCTGCAGTCTGTTGGAGCAGAACACCTCTGCTACGCGCCGTTCGTTGGATGAGGCTGGATCTCTATTAAATTAAGAAAGGAATTGAAAACACCGGAATCAAAGTTATAACAAATTATCTGAGTTTACTTCTAGTAGGAAACCAAACACATATACAAGTTATACAGAGTACTCGAGCACTCCGGACTTTCAGATTTGTGATGCGATGCGGATAAAGGCGTCAGGACCATCAAACTCATCAAACCAAAAAGAAATTGGACTTCAGGTTTGTGATGCGATGCGGACACAGATATCAGGACCAACAAACTCACCAAACCAAAAAGCGACTTCACACTCAAAAACATCAGTATTCATATCTATCTTTGGGGCGGAGATTTGTCGACTCTTCCTTCCCATTTTTCTCCCAAGCGAATCAGAGTTCCGTGAGGAGGAGCTGTGTAAGCTGATCACCTCCCCCAAGTGTCCTGATTGGCTGGATTCACTTCTGGTTGAGGTCAATCAGAGTTCCGAACAGAGAGTGAGATCCTAAATTTCACCAGGTCAAAAGTCAACGTTTATCTCCACCCTATCTACCTCACATTCCCTTCCCACGGGGTTTCCCCCTATTTAACGATGTCTTTAACGACTTAAAAACAGCATCTGGCTTTTAGAGGTGATAAGGAGCGATGTTGGTGTGTGACACACAGAATCTCTGGATCAGTGAGTTGTGATTACATAAAACAGTTCAAACAATACATGTTCACTAAAATACAATTCAAAATAATACATGTTTACTTCAATACAGTGTAGAATCATATCTTTTTACTTCAAGTCACACACGGAATACTCATACAGTATACTCCGGGTGATTTACCGTACATTGTGACAGTACATGTACATACTGCATGTATAGCTAACGAGGCTAGCTATACATGCTAGCGGAAAACATTGTTACTGTTCCCCTTACTTTCTTTATTGCTTCTGCGTATGAAACTTTGTTTGTAATCTTAACTCTCTGCACTTCTCTGGCCTCTCTCTGCACTTCACATCCTCCAAACGCAGCACTGTGATCTCCTCCGGAGTTACAACATTTAACCTTTGCATCCTTTTCACATTTTACATACGCATGTTGTCCTCCGCATCTCGCACACCTTAGCTGTCCTTTACACTCCTGCGCTGTGTGCTCCATTCGTTGACATGCGTAGCACCTGAGAGGTTTGGGGATGTACTCCCTAACCATGAAGTTCAAATATCCCATTTGTACTGCCTTAGGTAAGGTTCTCTCAAACTGAATGAGAACTGATAATGTTTCTTTGAGTGTACCATCCCGTTTGCTTTTAAAGTGGACCTATCATGCTATATTTAAATGATATATTGTAGGGCCATACCTATATAAGGTATATTTATACGTTTCTGTTTTCAAAATACCAAACAGATCATGCATTTTAGCCATGCCTCATTTCGCTCTATGTGCTGTTTGCTGTCTACGGGTCTGATTATGCTGACCACGCCCCCCTGCAGGAGAGGTGAGCCGTCCTCTGATCAGCTGCTGGGCTGTCAGAAGAGGGGGAGAAAAAGAGATCTCCGTCCTCCGTGTTTTATTATATAGAGTCGTTATCCATTTGTTTTAAAGCTCAATAAATAACAAAGAAGACCTTTGACCGGCACTTTTCAAATTTTGTCCGGAAGATTTAAACTTTAACGGACATCTTGACCGGCGAAAGTAACTGAAACTGAAACTCTGCCGCACGGTCCCCTCGTTCCTTGGAAGAGGCGGAGAGGTGGGTGTTTGTCATCTGCTGGTGGACTAACCGGAGATAATTACAGTGCTTGCCTCGACGGGGAGGGATTGCATTGAATTAAAGCAGCGGGAGCAAACGCTTGCCTCGGGGAGGGAGAAAAAAAGCCACAGCGGAGAATAAACAGAAGGGTAACCATGGTAACTATGGGCGGGAAGTCTGCTTCGCTGCTTTTGTGGCAGACTACAGCGCCACTTACAGGCCTGGCATATGTACTACAGCGTCTCCAGCGCTTTCGAGCGGCAATGGCCGGCCGTGGCCCAACCCCACATTCCCCTGATAGGTGGAGAGTTGGCCCAATAGCTGTAGCGCCACCGTCCTGACGTCAGGACAGTGTTCAAATCTGGATCAGTTTTTATCAGATCCGTTGCAGCCCCTTTTTTAGAGATTTGGGTATGGAGGAAAATAGAGAGGGTTGTGTTGTCTGACACTTGGTGAGTTCCCTGGAACACCGGGGACACATATTCATGTATAAAAGACGTACAAAAGTGCATTTTGCATGATATGTCCCCTTTAAGCCTTGTGACGTCCACTATTTTGCCTCCTTTTAATTCACTTTTAACATCTTCCATTGACATGTCCAATGGTACTCCTGAGATTAATCCTTTCAGTTTTGCCATTGCTCCTGGGACATGCGCCTTCATTTTCTCCCCATTCAGTGAGTTCATTCCCAGAATCTTTTCCTGCTGCTGTTTGTTATTGGCATGTATCAATACCCGCTTGTTGTTCATGAATTTAGCTAATTTAATTTTTCCAATCTCTTTTTCAATTGCTTTGGTAAGTTTATTCGGGTGGTAATGCCCACCATCCTGATTGAATTCTATTACAACTTTCCACTCGTGTTCTAGTTCTTTATTCAACATTGCTTGGCTGTCATTTTGACTGACTCTTGATTTTTTGCTTTGATTAGCCTTGTCTGCTTCACCTGACCAACTTCGAGCTCTTACTGAACTATCTCTTTCTGTCAAAGATCTTTTCTTCCTCGCAGCTTTGGATATCATCCATTCCATATTGTTTCTTTGGCTACCATCTGAGCTGGTTGACATGATGAAACAGTCAATGTACAGTTTATGCAAATCCGCCAAAATAACAGTCCAATGCTACCGTTTCTGTATGTATCAGAGTTTTCCGATTCTCTCTGAGCTTTCTGCCACGCGTCTCCAACTTCACTTCCTTCTTCCGGCTTCCTCCCTTTACAAACAGTTCCAGCAAACATCCGCTGATAAATGCGATGTTAACAACCTCATGATAACCTCATATTTTTTTAACTTAGGATCATATACCTGTGTTTAGTCTAGAAAAAGGTAAATGTGTGCATTTTATTATAAAGTTGTGTATATTTACAGATTGTTGCAAAAACTAAGAAGCTTATAAAAATCAGGTTTAAAACTAATAGAGCTTTACAGAAAAAGTAACACAATTAAAGATGTTTGGAATTTTATTTGAGTTCTTAATTTACATTTTTGGTCTAAGAGATGCTGATTTGAAACCGTTGTTACATACAGTTGCGGCATTTCCTGCTTCTGCCGGAGAGAGGGGAGGCCGTCCCAATGCGGTGTGCTGTATTTATACCCTTAACCCTTAACCTGTTCCACTCTGAGCCTGTTTTTCAGGTCTCAGGCTCGAAAATGACATTCCCAGAACAAATGACCATATCTTCCCTTCTAAAAGGGTTAAATTAATAATCTTTTTTCTCAAAGTAATGATAAACCTGTGAGTTGGATGTAGAAGTGTCAGAATCAATATAAATGTTTTTTATTTTAAAGAAAATTCAGATTTTACATAGTAAAAAACTGTAAATTATAGTGTCCGTCCAAAAATTATTTTTTACAGATAGTGAAAACTACCCTTGGATGATGGGTTAGTAGACTAAAAGCTTTAGGAATCCAAAGTACAACATATAATAAGTACCCTGTATCAAGATTGATGCAAAACAAGTGAAATTTGACCTTTTTAGAGAGATTTAGCCAAAAACTGGGCCATCTGGGGTCATTTGGGTGGATTTGACCTATCTCTGGCCCCCCTTGCTCGATTTGGTTGGTTGACATACCCTTGTGACCGTTAGAGCCAATAGAATCGAAGGGGGAGGACAACACCCACACAAGCTGTAAAGAAAAAATGTGGGCGCTTCGCGTGTGGAAAACGAAACCAAACTGGAGGAATGTCTCCTTCTGGAGTTTGGAAACTAAAACGCAGTTGTATTGCTTATGGATTATCAGAAATAATTTCAAAGAAGGCACAGACACATAGGATGAACCTATGGATTAACTGCAGCATCGTTTTTTTATCGTTTTAATGCCATTGAAGACCACTTTTGACCAAGGTAAGCCATATTTACGTGTTTAGCTTCTTAGCTCCACATGTGATGATGTACGCTTTCGTTGATAGCGTCGCGAATGTTTATCACTGAGTGTTGAGGTGGGCACCGGTAGATTCAGTGTCTCCAGGACACCAAAAACGAGTGGTTGGCTGTGCATCTAGGATAAGTAATAAGGGAGTTATGAGTGAGTTTAAGTGCCTTTGTAGGTCCCGTTTTTTCGATCGAGGCTAATTCAGAGGCTGAGTGCTAGCATTGTGGGGTTTTTTTGAAAAAAAAAATTAAAAAGATCAGTTAGCTGAGTTTCTTCCCGTTACATGGATATAACACATTCATAGTTTTATTCAATATTAAGATTCCTTAGACGTTGTTTCCTGCAAATGACGCGTTTATCCGTCCGGTACCGGGGGGAAGGTGTGAAACAGGTTAATGGAGGGAACTTCATTCAGCTGCGAGTGTGGCTACAGACGGAGTTCACTCCATCACGGAGGGGTAGGGTCGAGGGAGTGGTTTGGGATTGGGCCTCAATTCTCTAATTTCCCCTCAGGGGCTGCATCTCAGGTCGATTAAATGGAATCCTTGCGTCCCTCACTTGCGTCGTTTCCCTGCGTTTAGTCCCTCCCACCAGGGAAGCATGGAGAGACGCAAGGAAACCACGAGAAGCAGGGAAATGAGTTTTAAGAGCAATGGGACGTCCTTTCCTCCGGAGCGCCTTGTGAAGCGACGTCCGTTTGTGATGACGCCGCACAGCTGATGTCTGACAGCAGCTCTGTCCCCGTTGTTTTCACACACACCCCCGCCTCTGTTAGTACACATTTAATGACATATACATTTGTATCATCTGTTGTAGACCCAAATAAATAAAATAAAATAAGAACTCATTCTCAAAAAAGATAAACGCCATTCTTAAAATGTATAAACGAAAAAAGTGATCATGAAAATGTTTCCAATAAATGAATAAAATAATTTTTGACCACTTTGTTGTTCAGATATATCACATATTTGTAACTGAATGATGCATTCATTGAAACAAAACACAGTATAGACTGAGGAGTGACTCTCGTGAGTTTCATGTATTTCCTTCACTCCGCTGGGAAACTGCTCTCATGTCAAGAAGCATCAGATCAGTGCATGCGCTGCATCGTCCAATCAGTGAGCGATACACAGTAAGGGGGCGGAGCGAGTATCTGAGGATTTCATCGGAGGATGGTCTGGTGGTTCCTCGGTTATCGCTCCTCCATTATCGCTCCTCGCTCCTCGATCCTCGGTCCTCCGGCAGAATTAAGAGCCATGGGACGCTACTCAAGATGGCGCAGACAAATCAACTTCCTGTGATACCAACGACCGACGACCGAGGAAATGAAAATAGTCGACCTGAGACGCAGCCCTCGATTCCCATCCTCGTGTCTTAGTCCCGCCCACAGGAGATGCGAACGGAGGAGTCGAGGAGGGGAACCGAGGAGAGAGGAGTGAAAGCAGCAGGCGTTTAGAGAAATGAGAACTCCTCTCCTCTGAGCGGTCATTTTAAAGAGACGTCCGTTAATGATGACAGGAGGCACAGCCCTCTGTCTGATGGACAGAACTGTGTTCATGACCACTTATATATTTACTTTTAATTCATTCACAGTGCGGTATAATGAGACAATAACAGGCTATAGATGCGGACATATACTGTACATACACACACACGCACACACACACACACACATATATATGTATATGAATACAGTATATACAATTTCAGATTGTCGCTACAATGAGGAAAATAAATTACAGGCCAAAAGTTTCATTTACAAGTATTAAAAGTAAGCAGAGGACACCAAACCAACTGAAACCTGTCTGTCCGCCACATCTACGCACACACATACACACACTGTACCACACGCACCTACACACTCTAGGCTACAATATATGGAAAGCCAAAAGTGCCATAATACGCGCGTATATTCGCGCGTATTTTCGCGTGAATATACGGACCTCGGCGAAAATACGGGCGAATATACGCGCGAACATACGAGCGAAATATACGGGCGAAAATACGCGTGAATATACGCACGTATTTTTTATGATAATGAGCCCCTCCTTCTGATTTCCATAGCCAATAAGTTCAAAGTTTCTTCAACCAATCAGTGAAGGGTAAAGCCAGACCAAAACAATCTGTAGATGAAAAGTTCCTGACATTGTGAGGCTGTGCTGTAAATTGCACATTATTCCAGATTCAGGGGACTAAGTATTAATTAGCCTTTGAATATAATAAATATATCAATCAATATATCAATATAACCTGCCTTCATTGTCTTTTAAAATAAAATCGCCTTACCCTTTTCCTTAACCTGTTACGTACCCCCGGTACCGGGCGGATAAACGCGTCATTTGCAGGAAACAACGTCTAAGGAATCTTAATATTTAATAAACTATGAATGTTTTATATCCATGTAACGGGAAGAAACTCAGCTAACTGATCTTTTTAATTTTTTTTCTCCAAAAAAACCCCACAATGCTAACACTCAGCCTCTGAATTAGCCACGAGCGAAAAAATGTAACCTATCTCTGCACCTAAACTCACTCATAACTCCCTTATTACTTATCCTAGATGCACAGCCAACCACTTGTTTTGCATCACCTGGAGACACAGAATCTGGGGGTGCCCACCTCAACACTCAGTGATAAACATTTGCGACGATCATAACATGTGGAGCTAGGTAGCTAGAAACGCTAACATGGCTTACCTTGGTCAAAACTGGTCTTCAATGGCATTAAAACGATAAAAAAACAATGCTGCAGTTAATCCATAGGTTAATCCAATGTGTCTGTGTCCTCTTTGAAATGATTTCTGATAATCCATAAGCAATAAAACTGCTTTTTCATTTCCAAATGTCAGAGCGAGAGATCGGTCCACTCTGCTGCAAAATTACATGCGCGAAGCACCCACCTCTTCTCTTCACAACGTGTGTGTGGGGGGGCCTCCCCCTTCGATTCTATTGGCTCTAACGGTCAGAAAGAGGTGTCAACCATCAAAATCGAGCAAGGGGGGCCAGAGATATGGAAAAAAAACATTTTCACCCAAATCACCTCAGAGGTGGGGTGGTTTTGGCTAAACCTCTCTAAAAAGGTCAAATGTCACTTGTTTTTGCATCAATCTTGATACAGGGTACTTATTATATGTTGTACTTTGGATTCCTAAAGCTTTTAGTCTACTAACCCATCATCCAAGGGTAGTTTTCACTATCTGTAAAAAAGAATATTTGGACGGACACTATAATTTACAGTTTTTTACTATGTAAAATCTGAATTTTCTTTAAAATAAAAAACATCTATATTGATTCTGACACTTCTACATCCAACTCACAGATGTAACCTTGCTTTGATAAAAGAAATTATTCATATAACCCTTTTAGAAGTTAAGTTGTAGTCATTTGTTTTGGGCATGTCATTTTCGAGCCTGAAACATGAAAAACAGGCTTGGTGCTTAACAGGTTAACCCTCTGGAGTGTGAAGTGAAGGGTATTTTCTCAATTTTTAGATGTCTCCTTAAATCACCTTTTAAATGTACTTCTTATAACATGGCATGGTGTTACATATCAAAATGTTCAGTACAGTCTCTGGTCTTGCTAGAAATGCAAAGTCACTCACCTTAGAGCACTGTTTTATGAGATACTTAGCTTAGAAATCCGATTTTTGGAAAACTTCAAAACTCTTGTGAAACACTGATTTACTCATGTCATCCATTATTTTTGGTGTTTCAGATTTGGTTTACCAAAGTCTTTGGTTCACAAAAGTAGTGAAATATATGAATTACACTATAGGCCTATATAAATGTGTTGTTCATGTCTAAAATGAAAATGTGTAAATTATGATTTGGAGTAAAATTGTTCTATCACTTTCACCACAGAAAAGTTACATCAGGACTGAATAATGACTTCATATTCCATACCAAGGTTCATTTGATGTGTACAAATTGAGCATTAAAACTTTTTTTTTCAAACAACTATTTATGTTAACATAAGAAACTGTCAAATCTCAATATTTCCAATATCAGACCTTTTTCAACCAACTATTCATTATAAATGTAAAGACAGGGGGAGCAGGGCCATGGTCTTTGTCTGTCTTCCAAGACAGTGGGTCTGGCTGCTGTGTAGGTGGGGGTGATGGTGCATGGGCTGCTGGTGGCTGTGTCGGAGGGAGGTAGGTGTGATTGTCCCGGTTGATGCTGGTGGCTGTGTGGGAGGTACGTGTGCTAGGCGAGACTTCTTTACTGGCTGGGTTGATCGTGATGGCTGTGGTGGAGGCCTTTGTACCTAGGTGTATCTTCATCTTGTGGCAGGCACAGATGGAGGTGGAAGCCGCTGCAGTGATGTTGGTCCTCTGGTCCTTGGTGGTGATGGCTGTGGTGGAGGTCTTTGAGCCACGGTAGATCTTGACCTGGGGGCCGGCCGGCACAGATGAAGGTTCTGGCTGCTGGATAAACTCCGCCTGTGGGCCACTAGGCCCAGGCAGCTGTGAAATCTGAAAAAAAAACATACCTTTACATTTAGCAAATCAAAAATAACTGTATGACGTATTTGTCTCGGTAACACTTTACAATAAGGTACACAAAATGTGCTTAGTTACTGAGGAACGACTAGATAGTTAATGGTTAGTTAATAAGTATAGTTCCTCAGTGACTGCGATTGAAGAACTGATGGTTAGTTACTGGTAAACAGACTGGGGGGTACTGTATTAATGAATCATTCGTTAATGGTTACTTAATGAGTAGTTCCTCAGTGACTGCGATGGATGGTTAGTTACTGGCAGAGGTGGGGACTCGAGTCACATGACTTGACTCGAGTCAGACTCGAGTCGCATATATTTTGACTTGAGACTTGCTTGACTAACATTGATAAAAGACTTGACTTGACTTTGACTTGGTATTCATGACTTGAGACTTGACTTAAGCTTGAGACAGATGACTTGAAAGGACTTGACTGTTTAAAATTAAATATTTGCGTTTGTTTTTGTATTGAGATCTTACGTTTAGTTTTTTCGAAAAACGTGATTGGGTGATTATAGCGCCGTGCGCGCAAACCTGGCAACCCACTAGATGGCAGGAGTGTCAGTTAACATGGCAGCGGCTAGCGTTACTCCAAAAATAGTGAAGTTTGGATTCAAGGATTATGTTGTCGATGACGCTAATAAGAAGAGAACAGCGGTATGCAGGGTCTGCAGCATAAAGATCAGTGACACGACCACCACAACATCCAACTTCATTCGTCACTACAAAAAAACCCACAGAGAAAGGTGCGTGAATGTGTTGTGTTAGCTAGTAAGCTAACGTTAAGTTTAAGCTACGTTAGACTTGGTTTCAAATCGATTAAGCATTGCAAAGAGAAGACAAAACGGTAAATTAACACTAGAACCGCCAAGGGATTCATTTGTACTAACCCTGATACTGACGGGCTGTCAGGAGAGGGAGAGAGAGAGAGAGAGAGAGGAAAAGAGATGCCTCGTTTATTTCCCCTGTGTTATTATCAGAAGTTACTGTAAACTGTTGAATAATGTAGTTCATCTACTTTTAGTAGTTTGTTTAAATGTTTTAATGATGTTGTTTTTGTTTGTAGAAGTGCATCATTCCTTGATTTATTGTAAAATGAATCTGAACATTTTGATCTGTTATGATGATAAACTGAAGCAATTTCTAAATTAACCCAATTAACTGAGTTTTAAATTGTCCTACTTAGTTTATAAGGAAATTATGAAGAGGAACATGGAAATGATTTGAAAATGATATCTATGTAGGTGCTGATGCTGTTGGCGGTTCTAGTGTTAACAGAAATGTAAATTAAATATGTGTAATGGCAAATGCCATATACGATTTTCTTACCTGGAATTCTGCCTTTTTGAACAGACTTTTTGACTGAGTCCTAGCTATATTGTCTGCAGTTCTAGGGTTAATATGAATCTAATATGATTGTCATCGGTCTAAATCAGATTTCAAATGATTAACCTCTTAAGCACGGCGGTCCCCCCATTGGACCCCTCCCACCTTTTTGTTTTCGAGATAATGTCTCAGGGCTTCTTAACATTTATGAAACTATTAATGTGTAGCACCAGATTAACGGGAAGAATCTCAGCTAACTGAAGATATGAACCATTTTTACCAAAACAAAACACAAGTCTCATAAGAAGGGTCTAAATGACCCCTGAGCGAAAAAATTCGAACGCACTGCGGCACACAATTCAAGATAAAGATACCCTTATTACTTATCGTAGCTGCACATACAATATAGCCTATTAAAGCTGAGACTCCACTGATTATTTAGGTATAGTATCATCACTGAGCGATCCGAACTTGCGACAGGGGAAGCAAACACAGACATCACAACACGTACCTTTACGGAGCTTTTACGGCAGATCGTCTCACCGTAGCTGTCAATTAGGTCAAAAGACGTGTTCAATGGCATTAAAACGAAAAAAAGAATTTCTACAACTGTTGATCCATAGGTTGATAATGTACCTGTACCTTTTAAAAAATTATTTATAATCCATAATTCAATTTTTTATGTAAAAATCGGAGCGGAAAAGTTAGCTGCTAATGGTAGCCACCAGAGTGTATGCAGCTTCCGGTTTTGGTAACGTCACTCTCACTCCTTATTTGTTAACGTTTTGGTGTGTATATAACTTTCCCTCGATTCCATTGGCTCTAGCGGTTATAAAGAGCTTTCATTCATCAAAATCGACCACGGGGGGCCAGAGATAGGTCAAATCCACCCAAATGACCCCAGAAGTGGGGGTTTTTGGCAAAATCTCTCTAAAAAGGTCAAATTTCACTTGTTTTGCATCAATCTTGATACAGGGTACTTATTATATGTTGTACTTTGGATTCCTACAGCTTTTAGTCTACTAACCCATCATCCAAGGGTAGTTTTCACTATAAGTAAAAAATTATTTTTGGACGGACACTATAATTTACAGTTTTTTACTATGTAAAATCTGAATTTTCTTTAAAATAAAAAACATCTATATTGATTCTGACTTTTCTACATCCAACTCACAGGTTTATCATTACTTTGAGAATAAAGATTATTAATTTAACCCTTTTAGAAGGGAAGATATGGTCATTTGTTCTGGGAATGTCATTTTCGAGCCTGAGACCTGAAAAACAGGCTCAGGGCTTAAGAGGTTAACTGTGTATGTAATGAAGATCATAGTGTGGGTTAAATCCATTTTCATAACCACTGTCTTTTAACTGATTTAAATGCGGAAACTGGGCTTATTCATCATAATTTCGTATGACTTGACTTGACTTGACCTGAGCAATGACTTGACTTGACTTGCTTGACTCTCACCACAGTGACTTGGGACTTGCTTGATACTTGTAGGTCAAGACTTGAGACTTGTTCATGACTTGCACATGTAGGACTTACTCCCACCTCTGGTTACTGGTAAACAGACTGGGGGGTACTGTATTAATGAATCATTCGTTAATGGTTAGTTAATGAGGAGTTCCTGGGAGACTTAGATTGAAGCAATGGTCCGCTGCAGCAGGGCACTTTTAAACCTGCCATCTTCGGCTGGCTTGGGTCCCACACTGGATCAACTGGTGGAGGTGGATCCGACTCACGTTTTACTGCTTAAGTCATCATTATTTACCTTACCATTACTTAGGCCGTTTGGGTACGGTAAACTCAAGGAACGCAAACAAAAACAGTAGTTACCCATTACCTAATGATTACCTTACCATTCCTTAAGCAGTGTGTGTCCCCTCAAGTAAAGTAATGTTGTGTCTCGTCAGATTTGTTAGTATTATTTCTCTGTTTAGTTTATATTGTCAAGTCCACGTCTGCTAACCCTTTTTTGTTGTCTGTCATTTCCTGTTTTACTTTGTGAATCTCTTCTCTCATTTCAGGTAGTTTGACTCCTACCTTGTCCTCGGTGTGTTAATTGACCTGATTACCTGCCCCGCCCTTATTGTTTGCACCTGTAGAGTCCCTTGTGTGTGTATTTTCTCTGTGCCAAGTGCCAGATCGTTTGTATGGAGCTAATTTCCTGCCATAACTCCACAAACAAACTAAACAGGTTTTACAAATGCCTCATGATTCACTAACAAACACAATGTGGTTTGCAAATACAAAACACCATCTACAAACTAATGCATTTAGTTTTGCAAAGAAAAAACGTATCTATCAAATAAACACATACCATTTTTCTAATAAATCATGTTTCAGAGACAAATTCAGCATAGGTTTTACAAGTACACACATTTTTTTTACAACTACAACACTTATTTTTACAAGTACAAAACTTGTTTTTACAACTACAACACTTTTTTTTTAAAGTACAAAACTTTTTCTTCTCACGGCGGAATATTACTGCCAAAAGTCACGTGAGTGAGTCACGTGACTTTTGGCAGTAATATTCCGCCGTGGTTGTGCTTGTCACTACCCGATCGGTCCACCTGCCCGATCTGTACTGCGTACAACTCTTTTTATTGGGTTCTTTTATTTGGGGTTAAGTATAAGCTATATGCCATACATTTTTGCATACATTCAGAGTAAATATTTATTCAGTATGATAGCTGTCTAACAGAAGTTAAATCCATTTCTCACTTATTCTAACAATGTACTTAACCCCAAATAAAAGAACCCAATAAAAAGAGTTGTTAAATAATAGTGAAGTCACGTTGTAATAACAATAACTCATCTCTATCAGTTCTTTTTCTGCTTTGCCAAAAGCCACTGTGTCAAGTGTCCTATTAGAGTTGCCGTATGTAGTTGTCCAATATGGCGGACCATCTCGCACATGCGCAGTACCGATCGGGCAGGTGGACCGATCGGGTAGTGACCATGGATGTATATTAAGAACTGGATACAGCGTGGGAGGCGGGGCCTCATTCATTCCTATGACGGTACGTCTACACAGCAGCGTTAAAAAAATCTTGGAGGTGGGCGTATCTGAAGCTTGGGGATTTTTTGCGAACAACCAATCACATGAATCTCCCGCCCGCGACATACGATGCAAAAAAGCCAGAAGTAAACTGGATATAAACTCCCCAAAACAGGCGAAAACATACCACTGTCTCTGCCACCTCCCTCCATGCCTGGCTCCTCTGGTTTATATCCCGGTAGGTCTGGTCATAAAGCACCGGGTGATTGATTCGCTACCGCTAATTTCTCCTCCATTTTTTGGAATATGAGGAAATGACCTGCGGTATGTCTCTCCCAGCATACACGCCGTTTGATTGGCTAGAGCTTGAACTGTCAGATTTGCGTACACAGGATTTGATTGGCTGACGCTTCCACCTCAGCCTCAAAAGTTGAACATTGTTCAACTTTGAATCCTGAAAATCCTGAAAATCTCCGCTCGCCTGCCCACAATGCATTTCGGCGAAAAGTGAGGGAAAGTGACGTCACCCCATTCAAAGTGAATGGGCAGAAGCGTTTCAAGATTTTTTTAACGCTGCTGTGTAGACGCACCGTGAGAGTTGCTCATTCGCGCATGATGATAAAATGGCCCAACTTTTGAGAGAGCGAAACGTCACAGATTACCCGGCATGCCTGAGAAGTACCCGTATGCAGGGGTTAAATTGGGCCGGGGCTGTCCGGGGCTAAGCCCCGGCACATAGGACGATGCTCTGACTTAATCACCCTCGCACATTTGTATTCCAAAAACGATATGTTAAAACTTTTCTTGTTCTTAATATAGACTATATTTAGGGTCGATATGTGTTGACTTTATTTTAAAATAGCAGATCTCTATGACCGGATATAGTTTTTCGGCTTAGTGAACGTGTCTCTGCTCCGATAAGGAGCTGCAGCCCGCAGCCCCCCCCGCCCGGACTCCGCTGCTCCTCCGTGCAGAGAGTCTGCAGCGGTGCCGCGAAACCCCCGACCCGTCCTGTAACACGGAGCCTGTTTCCTAAACCATTCTAAATGTGTGTGTGTGTGTGTGTGTGTGTGTGTGTGTGTGTGTGTGTGTGTGTGTGTGTGTGTGTGTGTGTGTGTGTGTGTGTGTGTGTGTGTGTGTGTGTGTGTGTGTGTGTGTGTGTGTGTGTGTGTGTGTGTGTGTGTGTGTGCGTGCATAAAGAGTGATGATCGGTCATAATAACACCAAATTTGGTGATGATTCAATCGTTTACAGTGAAATGTACAGCATACTTTTGGCCATAATCTCGCAGCCCTACAAATGAACTGAGATTTCCACACAAATATTCTTTAGCAAGTGTGCAGAGCAATTTTGATTTAAAATAGCAATTTGAAGGTTAGATATGTGTATACATTTTTGTGTGTACATTAATAATTTAAGATATAAATTAATTCCAATTTATTTGTAGTACTTTCTATTTGTATTGTGTCATTTGGTGGCATCAATGTGTGCATTTGATACAGATAATGGAGCAGTTCCTTTAGGGCCTCATATACAGTATAGCCCTCAAGGTCTAATAATGAGATCCTCGACCCCCCCCCCCCCTCCCCTCCACACAGAGCCCCCCCACATATCAAATCCCAATTTAACCCCTGCCCGTATGTGCGCTCATAGCGCATGCGCAACTTTAACCATGCCCCCCAAAATGCTCGTTCACATCAAGCACGTCAATTTGCGTACACGTAACAGCACCGCACGTTCATGACAGCATGGTAATGGTTTGTTATTATGATAGATTTGATATTAACGAGGCGGCAGTTAGCAGCTAGCGGTTAGCTAGTAATTATGCTAATTTACACATCAATCGTTATGTACTTTTATATTACGCTGTAACAGGATCTAGTGATATCCAAGCAACAGAGCTTCATTTAGCATGAAAGAATTATTGCACTGTATATATATATATACAGTGCGGTCCCGTGGGTTAGATGCGCGTTCATAATGCAGAGGGAAATAACTCACAGAATAACGTTATTAGCACATTTTTACAACTTGAGGAACGAATGTTTTTAATAAGTGCTATACAAGTGTTCATACTGGGTAGTTTATTTAGTTTAAAAAAAATTATCCAACGATTTACAGACCACTCTTTCCCCATGTAAGTCAATGGGAAAAAGTGTTTCCGGGCCTGGCAACCAAAAGGAAGTGTAGTACCGCCGTTTGGCCAGCACGAATATTTTCATCTGAGTCCGGCGCACTTCCTGGGGGCTTGGTAGTGACAGTGCTCATACACACTGGGTGTTTCTCAATCGCGAGTAAAGCTGCTTCAGAGCCACTATTTCAAGCATACTACGTCATCGAGTGCCGCCGAAGTGCTGTTCCAACCTCCAGCATACTTGGAAATCTACCGAGCCCGGCGTACTCCGTTTGGAGAAATATCGAGGCTGCACATGAGTAGACTCCGCGGTCTTAAAATCCCCACAATGCTTTGCGCACGGACCAATTTCCCCAAATCTGTGGCGGAAGATGTAAGGCGGGGCCTCTCATATGACGCACACCTGCACACTTGCTAGCCTGTTCCACTCTTCGTTTTCCGAATGCCAGGAAGTATTCTTGACTCGCTTCTGAAGCAAGATGCTCGGCAGACATGTGCTACCAAGCAAGCGTACTCGCGATTGAGAAACACCCACACACACATGCTCACTCACACATGCTCCACGGCAGCAGGGGGCACTACTGAGTCCATTGGGAAGGCGGGAGGTTGAGCAGAGCATGGAACAGCCCTTGCCAGCCTGATGACAGCGGTGTTTCTAGCGATCCAGCGATCTGAATTTAGCGATCACAACGAAAACAGCCAAGACACATATTGAGCCCAGAAAATGAATGTTATTAGGGCTGTAAATATAATAAGCCTTTGTCTAAAATGGACAACATTGTAACTAAGGAGATTTAAACTATACAGCGATTCTGCACTCGGTCAATCAGCTGCTCTTCATTTTCTTTCCTGCTATATTCAATGAGTGATACAAATATTCAGTGCAGTTCTAACTGCCGTGCCATTTCACAGAGTGGGCCTCGCTCGTGTGGAGGCTACTGCCAACTGTCATCGCCGGCGCCGAGCACCCACGGCCCGGTGTGTTTTCCTGCGGAGGTGTGTTTTCCTGCGGAGGACCGAGCCCCGTTCAACTCACCAGCAACACAGAGTGGGCCTCGCACGTGTGGAGGCTACTGCCAACTGTCATCGCCGGCGCCGAGCCCTGCAAGGCCAGTAGTCCGGGCCCCGTCTATCCAGGACGGGCTTCCATCGGCGGATCGGGTAGGCCTATGCTTACCTGCTGAGTGGATCTTGCCCCGCTCTTCCCCTCTGGCTATTACGATGGCGTATTTTCCTGTGTTCCTCTGCCTTGTCGTGGCATGGAGTTTTAGCGGCTATGCTATCGGCAACCCAGACTCCTTACGCCCGCGGCTGGTTACCACAGATGGTGTGACATCCACACTGGGCCATGAACATAATGGATGGTTGTCGCATGTGATTAGTTTTGGAAATGTTTCTCATTTGAATTACTGCCCCTGGGTTCGCAAGATCTGTTGTTTTCCTGGGGCCTTCACCGTGGGAAACCCTACAGATGCCCTTTGCCAGTATTCTTCTTCTAACTCTTCTAGTCTCCCGACTATAACGAAATTTAAGCAGAAGTGCTTAATCATGTTGCTTCTTCTTCTGTCTGGTATTCAGCCTAATCCTGGTCCTTTAATGGCATGTAATACCCCGACAGACTTTAAGAACCTGTCTGGGTTACACATCATCCATGTAAATGCTCGCAGCTTGCTTCCCAAAATGGATATGTTGCGAATTTGGTCAAAGTCAACTGGAGCTGATCTAATTATTGTTTCTGAGACTTGGCTTTCAAAGAAAATATTGGATAAAGATGTCGGAATTGACGGCTTCAATATTTATCGTTCGGACCGCCCCAGGAAAGGTGGTGGCATGGCGATTTACGTAAAACATAATCTTGCTGCACAGGTCATCTTCTCCAAATCTGCTGTTAAGCAGTTTGAAATTTTAGCACTAAAGATTGATTTATCTGGTGGTCAGTTTTTAACTGTTGTTGGTTGCTATCGGCCCCCTTCTGCTACAAACGACACATTATCCTCGCTAATGCAGCTTTTATCTCAACTACAGTTTAAGGAAATCATCCTGGTAGGTGATTTTAACTGGGACTGGCTTTCACCAGTGTCTGATGATTTTAAAGCTCATTGTATGTTAACACCAGGTGTCTAGAAAAATCATCTCTTATCGATCTTTTAATTACTAATCAACCCCATAAATATACTGCAACCGGGGTCTTTGCTAATGACCTAAGTGATCATTGTCTAGTTGGTGCTATTAGGGATACCAAAATCCCCCGTACTAAACCCTGTGTTGTTCTGAAAAGAAATGTTAAGCACTTTATAGAGCAAGCCTTTCTTCATGACTTCATATTTATATAAATGATGTGGGTCAAAGTATTGATGCCTCTGTACATCTATATGCAGATGATACTGTTGTGTACTGTTGTGCTAGCACTGTTGCCCTTGCATTTGAACGTCTGCAGTCTGCTTTTGACACTTTTCAGTCACATCTGTTCCACCTTAGGTTGGTGTTAAATTCAGATAAGACAAAAGTCATGTTGTTTTCCAATAAGAAAAGGTTACCAACTGTTCTTCCCTGCATCATGTCTGCACAGCATAACCCCATTGAAGCTGTTAACACCTACAGATACTTAGGCATTACTATAGATGACAATCTCTGCTTCAAACCACATATTGACAATCTCTTAAGGAAATTGAAATTAAAACTGGGATTCTTTTTTAGAAATAAGGCCTGCTTCTCCACAAGTGCGAGGAAACGGCTTGTAGCTGCCACATTTTTGCCGCTCTTGGACTACGGGGATGTTGTGTACATGAACGCCTCAGCTCACTCCCTTCATCTGCTGGACGCTGTCTACCATGGGGCTCTGAGGTTCATAACCAACTGTAAACCCCTCACACACCATTGCACGCTGTACTCTTTAGTCAACTGGATATCATTATCAATGCGCAGATCACTGCACTGGTACAAACTCATCTATACCGCTATGCTTGGACTGCTGCCCCTCTACATATCCACTTACATATCACACAAACAGTACAGCTATAGCCTACGATCTCAAAATTACATCACTCTGTCCGTCCCCTCAGTACGCACGGTGCTTGGGAAAAAAGCCATATCATACTCTGCCCCCTCGACCTGGAACACACTTCAGCAGGAACTTAAGCTGACCAGTTTGATACCCATCACGGATTTTAAACTAATTTGAAAAAAGCTGGAGAAATCATCTGTGGGTGTTTGCACCTGCTATATCTGAATACTTTATATGGATTTCAATGACTACTTTTTTTACGATGTTGTATTTTATTGTTGCCTCTGTGTTTAGTGTCCTGTCTGTCTGTACTGTAACTTTGTGTGGTAGTGTTACCACTGACAGGTCTCTCTTGCAAATGAGACCTTGTGTCTCAATCATAGACTGTATATATAAATGGACGTAGGGTTCGTGACGTCACCCATAGGATTCTGCAGAGTTGCCGAGAAGCCCTTAGTAGGCGGAGTCGGCCACTAACGGCTCGACAGTGACGTCTGAGTCTAACTCCCGCCTGCTCCAAATAAGGGCAAAGAGGCGGAGCCGAGGCGGGACCTCCTGCCTCCAGCTGGGAAGTAACAGAGCTAGCTCAAGCTAAGAAGCTAAGCTAACATGCTTCCCCATCTGCACACTGCCGTCACATTTTACGTTTCTAAGGTAAGCGGACATGAAACTATTCAGCAAAACTATAAATAATAATCTAAGTTATTGAGTTTTTAGCATAATACTTCAGAATCTTAAAATCCCTTAACGTTTGTATGCAATGTGCTAAATGCAACACTGGAATCAAGCAAATATTAATATGTTTGCATGACATTAGTTATTTATATTTTGCTATCACTTAATTATACGTTTAATACATTTAAGTCAAGCTAAGGTACAGTACATGTGATGGTAGCTAGTTAGTGCTCTTACCTGTGAGGCCTCCTCCAAACAGCATTATAACCAGACTGTATCATTAAAACTATAAGTACCAGTTCTAGATCCTTGACTTTAGACAAACAATTCAAAAGACAAAATGTATTTAAAGACCAATCTTTATTTGAAGGTGCCTCTTAACCTGAGATATTAGTTATACAGTAATAGTATTGACAATCTAAAAAAACTGAGCAACTTAACAGTCAACTTTATATTTCTTATTGTCTAAAGCATTTATTATTTTCATTTTCCCCCTCTCATATTCAGTGTGGACGGATTGAGACAGCGTGGTGTCCAGAGAGCTGCAGAGACTTCAGGGAGAAACCTCCGTGTGATGGACGTCCAGTCTGTTGGTTTGGAGAGGACTGAGGGTCTTTCCTCTGCGAGGAGGACCAGGCCTGATGGAGGAGCCCATGCTGGGCATAGCTGATACCAACTGCACAGGCCTTGTCTGTCACTTTATTTGACTAAATGTGTTTACTTATACATTTAATAGGTTTACACCTTCTGTCCATATGTGCTTTTTTATTTAAAACATGTTTGATTAACTTTTGGTTCAGATTTCAATAAATTGAATTTGTATTTGCACTCCTTTTGTCCATTATTCTTACTGAAAATGTTAGATTACACATTCACATCCGACTGAAGATTGGCCCCATTTATTTGTGACGTTGCAAACTCTGCGGTACAAGGTACAGGTGATGTGAAGCTCATAAAGTGAGGCAAATAGAATTAATCAGCTGATGGAGTGTAGATGTGGAAATAGGTGTATTCGATCAGCTGACTTCACAATAAAAGTAGTTTCTTAGTGAATGTCCTGTACTGGTCTTAAAATCTCATAACATCAGCTTTTAATTTTCCTCTTGGATGTTCTTCTTGACCCTCGGAGAAGGAGAAAATGTTGAGTCGTGTCTTTCAGGCATGTCCTTTCCTAACAAAAATTACAGGAAACATAAAACATATTATTGCAGAACAAGTGTGTTATTTATGAAAGAGGTGTGCTTGTGTTTAGGGGCTGTAGATATAATTATTTTGTAATTGTAATGTTTTATTTTATTTCAACAGTGAGCTACAAAGACAATCAGATTATGAATGAACAGTATGAAATTCATCAACATTGAAATATATTTTATTATCAAAATAATATTTAACTGTTATCAAAACTTAGTGCAACTGTAGAAGCTTGCTCTGTTCTCTCACTGAAATCATAACTTTTACGACGTTTTTTACAGACAATATTGAGAGATAAATAGCAGTTGTCACTAATAGCTTTGCCTTCAATACCTTAAATTAGAAAGCTGACAAAGTAATATTGCTTGTTAACATGTAACCCTTTGCATGGAAAAACCCCTCAACTTCACTGATGTGTAGGTGATCTAGTATTTAGTATTGTTTAATGGAATGTATATCAGTGTATTAAAGTCAATACTTCATTTATTTAAACCAATATCTTTCTTGATTCTTTGTACAGTATGAAAAAAGAGTATTTGCACCTGTGCTGAAGTTCACTGCTGTGAGGAGTCCAGTTCTGTCTCTCACTCTCTGGTCCAGCCTGTCTGCATCACCTGGGCACTTTAAACAAACAGATATATATGTAAAGAACCATGTGTACAAACAATATAACTTATTCTCTTCTGTTGAACATGTTGGATTGTGTATTGTCCGAGTCAGGGTCCTTTTTATTTTACTGTAGCTTTGGAAGTTGTGTTACCAATGCTTACTGTTTATTTGATACCAATTTGGTAATGCAATTAATAAAAACAACAACGTTTGGGTTCGTTCTTCAGATGACTGTGACGTTAACGTGTAAGCTCAATAATGAACTCCAGCTCAACCAACCATATTGTAATATCTAAGTAATCATCTTGAAATATGACATTAATAATTGTAATATACACACATCTTATTGTGAGGTTGATTTCACATACACTACTTCGACGTTAGCTTGTCTACATACTTGAGCATAGCCAATTTAAATGAACCTTAGCGATGCATACAGTTCCTATCTACATAATAAAATAGTTATATAACTATAAATGTAAGTTACAAGGATGACCTTATTTTATCAACCTCAAACAGAAGCCTTTTGTTCTACAGTACTATCTCACTTAACGCTTAACACTTGTCTATTTCATTTTAACCTTTATATATACAGTCTATGGTTTTAAGTTAACTTGGAGGATACGATTAGCATCGTTAGCACCGATGTAGCTACCACTCGCTTACACGCTAACCCAAGCCTTAACATTCATTACGTAGCTGATTAAAATCATAAACACATAAATAAAGTACTCGAATTTCACTTACCGCAAAACGGCATTCATGCACCGTCTGTTTTAACCGCAGAGCGAGTCACAATAGTCCGATATATAAGCATGAAGAACAAACAAACACGGCCGGGGTCAAGTTGTGTTTCCTGGATGAACTGGGCAGGCAGAGTCCCTGTAACTTCACGGACGGAGCAACTAGCAGAGAGACAAGAAGCTAACAGCAGCAGTCACTTGACAGAGCTGTCACTCAATGTGACCACGCCCTAATTTATGCAAAAACTTTAAGACCTAATATAAATAAAAGGGTCATGTTAGAAAACAATTCACTCACAGATCCATAATCATGAAGGTGGAGTCTAACTATATCTATAATAATATTTATTGGATCCATGGGTAGAAACATGTTTTTTTAGGCTGTAAAATTGGGCATTTTAACATTGGGGTCTATGGAAATTGCTCCTTTCTGCAGTCAGCGCCTATCGGCCAATATATGAACTGCAGTTTGTGGCACTTCCGTATTGGCGTCCCGGCTCTTCCCCAGAGTTTGCCGCTTGGTCTCAATGAGATTTTACACCTGTATAAATAAAGGCTAAAAAAAAAAATTAAAAAAAAATTCCTCTCAGATTCTTCCATCAGCCCCAGTCATTGCATGTCTGTCAATAGAGCTTGGAAAAATGTGTCCAATTCAACAAAATGTTTTTGTGAAGGTCAGAGCTAAATTATAGATTGTTTGATTGTGTACATGTATACCATCATTAGAATGGCAAAAGTAGGAAGTCCTGTGTAGAACCGCACACGGTCATCATCGCCCTTAAATGTACTCTCTGAAATGGTGGACTTTACAAGCTTTTCTTTTAATTTAACATTTTCTGTTGTTACATTATTAATTTCAAATGACATTTTGTCAATCATTTCACCAGTCAAATCAGTCTGAGTTGCAGTGCCAGTCTCTTGTTCAATCAGTCCTTCTTCTTCCCCAGTGGCTCCCAGGACTGGTGCGGGCTCTTCTAGAGATGGTATATCAGATACCATGCTGTAGAGATCAAGTAGTGCGATGGATGACCTTTTTCTGGCGCGTTTATACCTGGCATGTGTAGCAGGGGAAGGTGCTGTCATTTTCTCGTGGCCCAATTTGACAGTCAGGATGATTTTTGTCAAAAAGTGCCACTGGTTTACCTGCAAATAAATCAGATTGTAGGTCAGTTATATCCTGGGTGAACTGTTAATTAATACAAATTTGACCTCTTTTGACAGGACAAGTCAGACTTTAGATATATTTAAAATGCTGGTGTCAAGACATTGGAACATGACAAATAATTGAGGAAACCAAAAGCCTCTGAAAAGGTGCCAGGGACTGTACAGCCTTTACTGTTTACATATAATCAAATGGCCAGTATGGGGAGGCCACTTTAAATTACAGTTAAACGAAGCACTGCAGGGGATTGACAGACTGGTGTGAAGATGACCTGAGCCAAGGGATGACTTTACTTGGTAGATACTCCACAATCTGATATGTCGATCGATGACACAGACTCCAGGATTCCTATTTCCTTGTTAAGATACATGTCTTAGTACGTGGGTTATATGTTCATTTTGAATGTTTGTATGTAAAACCCGACACTTACCTGACGTGAAATGATCCCCACAAACGCGAGTATAGTTGTGGTTGGATGGTTTGAGATCCTCCCGTCCGATCCTATTGAGCCATTTTTCCCGGCGACGCTTTGAAAGTTCATGTGTTGCTTCACCCTGGTGTGTTATATAACCGCCGGCAGCCTGTAAAATGACTTCGGCCCCCTGTTTCGATCACCTCTGTTGCCGCAGCCAACAATGGCAGGTCTCCCTTGAAAAAGAGATCTATGATCTCAAGGGACAATCTGGTTAAATAAAGGTTTGAAATGAAATGAAATGGCACAGAAGTTAACCATTGTATGTCCGGTAAAAAAAAAACATTGAACAGGTATGACGTAATACGGTGTCTGTTTTGGTACTCCAGTATGGCCGTTTGCGCTGACGTCACGTTACCCATGATGTCATATGCAAAGCCTCTATACTGCCCTCTGCTGTTTGTATTGATATACAATATTTAACATAAACATGCCTTGGAGAGTATAACTTCATTTATACAAGACAATATACATTGAAAATGCGACCACATATTTATGCGGTTATCTGAATCATATTTCTACCCCTTATTTCTGCTTCTATTTCATTGTATGCTTCAGAATAGTATTATATATTGATATATAGTGCTTGTGAAGGACACACGTATAAATATATATATATATATATATATATATATATTATAAAACAAGAGGGACATAATATCACAAAAAATTAATGATGATGATTATTTCAGAATATTGTATATATCTACGAGATTTAAAGTAATAATAATAACAATAATTCCCTGCAAAAGCACTAATAATAATAAAATAATGGCAAAAATTGCAATTCGATATATAGTACAAATCAATCATTGTCATGTCAAGCAAGGAGTGGTTGGACCCAAATGCAGAGACTGGAGACAGCAGAAAACTTCCCAAAAATTATATTTAACAGGCAGAACAGGAACTCAAGTAACAACAATCAACACGGAAAAAACAGAACTTCATGACATAGACAAACAAGGAACCGACAAGAACAGGACAGAAAACCAGGACTAATATACAAACAGCACCCAGCACCCTAACCCTAAACCCTAACAGTACTATTCTCCACAGCGTAAAAACTTGAATATTCTGCACCTACTCTTACTTGTATTTTTCTGTCCAGTAAAACATTCATAACCCAATTATATGCCTTTTCAATATCAAAGAAGACTGCAATCACTACTTCCTTGTTGGTGTGTGCTTTCCTGATATATGATTCTAAGCACAAAATAGAATCCATTGTATTCCTACCCCTCTGGAACCCACTTTGATATGCTGATAACAGAGCTTTACTTTCTAAGATATACGTTAACCTTTCTGTAACCATTCTTTCCATGATTTTGCATAAATGCGATGTCAGGGCAATAGGTCTGTAGCTGGATGGATCTGAAGGGTCTTTCCCTGGCTTTAGGATGGGCATTATTATTGATTGTTTCCACACTGATGGAAGTTGACCAGTATCCCACACCCTGTTAAACAATCTTAACACAATGGCTAGAGAGTTATCTGTCATGTGTTCCAACATTTTATAACAAACACCATCTTTCCCAGGAGTGGTTTGGCGAGCACTAATTATTGCTCTTCTCAGCTCAAACATACTAAAATGCAGGTCCAACTGATCCCCTAACACTTTACTCTATCCAATATTCTCGGGTTTTCCATTAGTGTATTGTTTCTGCACTGCCTGGCTTCCACTGTAAGGTTATCTGAACTGTTTGAGCTAGGAGTTCAGCCTTTCCGAAGTTTGTGACCGCACAATTATGTTGTTTTTCCGGTTTAGTAGGAAAAAAGTAAACAATGAATTATATTTAGGAAGAGTGCTTTGTAATAACTCTCAGTACCAGATTAATTACATTATTATTATTATTATTATTATTATTATTATTATTATTATTATTATTATTATTATTATTATTATTATTATTATCCAATACCCCATGGTTTAACCTGCAGTGTGGGCCTGTGTCTACCTATCTGCCAGTAATTACAAAAACACTGTTGATGTGTTTTTTGTCTTTTTACAACAAGGTTTAAAAAGCTGTCAACGCTAAGCAAAGTATTCACACTTCCTTTCTAAAATGGAACAAAAAACACAAAATGATGCAATGTGCAAGTGCACTGAAAAGAAACAAATTCGAATACAATTTCTTTTTTTAATTTATAAATTAATACATCTGAGGCTGATACATTCCCATTTCTTTGCTGTGAAACATGAACGCAGGCGACAGGCTACCACCTTAATCCAATCAAATCATATGCCAGTACAAGCTCTAGCCAATCAAACCGCTGCTTGTGTGTCAGGGGCGGGAGATTCATGTGATTGGTTGTTGGTCGAGCTTCAGACACGCCCGCCGGCAAGCTTTTTCCAAAGCCGCTGTGTGGACGGGCCGTTACTCTACAGAAGATTGTAGGTGATTCAGTTTGAAAGATATAACTCTGGAGTCCACCCACGCAGTGCAGCGTCGAAGTGCGCATATTTTACGTATTTAATCATATCTTTTCGAATATAAGGGGTAGAAATATGATTCAGATAACCGCATAAATATGTGGTTACATTTTCAATTTATATTGTCTTGTATAAATGAAGTTATACTCTCCAAGGCATGTTTATGTTAAATATTGTATATCAATACAAACAGCAGAGGGCAGTATAGGACACGGAAAGGCCTCAGTGAACATGCCGTAAAGGGAATGTGTTGCTGAGCGCATGCCGTAAAGTAAGTGTTGTTATTATGGGTGTTTCTCAATCGTGAGTACGCTTGCTTGGTAGCACATGTCTGCCGAGCATCTTGCTTCAGAAGCGAGGCAAGAATACTTCCTGGCATTCGGAAAACAAAGAGTGGAACAGGCTAGCAAGTGTGCAGGTGTGCGTCATATGAGAGGTCCCGCCTTACATTTTCCGCCACAGATTTGGGGAAATTGGTCCGTGCGCAAAGCATTGTGGGGATTTTAAGACCGCGGAGTCTACACATGTGCAGCCTCGAAATTTCTCGCTACGAAGTACGCCGGGCTCGGTAGATTTCCAAGTATGCTGAAGATTGGAACAGTACTTCGGCGGCACTCGATGACGTAGTATGCTTGAAATAGTGGCTCTGAAGCAGCTTTACTCGCGATTGAGAAACACCCTATGTGTCTGCCGCAGACTTGGCATTCTGGCTAGAACGGCAGCAACTTTCCCTCTGCTTCATTTATTTCTCCTGTTCAACAGGTTAGTAGTGTGTACAAAGATTATGTCATATTTCGATCTAAGAAGTGTGTTTGAAACTGTTCTTTATGTGTAGTTTAATGTCATTCTGTGAGCTAGTTCGGCTCCACTACAGTGGCTAATGGCGTCCGCTAGCTTCTTTAGCACAGGCTATCACTCCCTCAATGATGTAGGGCTCAAACTACTATGTTAGGTTCAAGGTTCAAGGTTCAAGGTTCTTTATTGTCAATCTGACATAGTTACAGAGTAATTATGTAGTTGAAAATCTTATGTCACAGGCTTCTCCAACAATGCAACATAATAACATAATAACAATAAGAGCAAGAGCAATACAAAAAGAATAATAGTTATAAAATAAAATAAAGTTATGATGTGGAATAGTGCAATAGAGTCTATATACAAGTTATTGGAATGATATATATATATATTAGGTATTAGATACATACTACTGAGTAGCAGATGAATGTTTGAAGTTGTTTCAACAGTTCAATTTTTTAACAGTCTCACTGCCCGCGGGAAGAAACTGTTACTAGGTGTATGACTCCCGTGCACTAGTTTGGTTTACATTTCAAGTGTATTCTGCTTGTATAAATATGTGAAATGCTGGTCTGAGTTCATAATTGTTCATATTATTGAAATGCTAATAGCGCTAATGCTATGCTAATATTGTGCCTATCAGTGTACAACAGAGCCAGGTTAAAGTGAGTACAGTCAACCGGGTTGTGTGTGTTATCACTGTATTATATACTGTAAATGAAGAAGGCTTTAATCCTTCATAAAAGTCATAATATGGCATGTGAATTTATTTCCATTTTTTATTAGAGACAAATACGTCATACAGTTTGATTTGATAAATGTAAAGGTGTGTTTTTTTTCAGATTTCACAGCTGCCTGGGCCTAGTGGCCCACAGGCGGTGTTTATCCAGCAGCTAGAACCTTCATCTGTGCCGGCCGGCCCCCAGGTCAAGATCTACCGTGGCTCAAAGACCACCACAGCCATCACCACCAAGGACGAGAGGACCAGCATCACTGCAGCGGCTACCACCTCCATCTGTGCCTGCCACAAGATTAAGATACACCTCGGTACAAAGGCCTCCACCACAGCCATCACGATCAACCCAGCCAGCAAAGAAGTCTCGCCTAGCACACGTACCTCCCACACAGCCACCAGCATCAACCGGGACAATCACACCTACCTCCCTCTGACACAGCCACCAGCAGCCCATGCACCATCACCCCCACCTACACAGCAGCCAGACCCACTGTCTTGGAAGACAGACACAGACCATGCCACTGCTCCCCCTGTCTTTACATTGATAATGAATAGTTGGTTGAAAAAGGTCTGATATTGGAAATATTGAGATTTGACAGTTTCTTATGTTAACATAAATAGTTGGTTGAAAAAAAGTTGTAATGCTCAATTTGTATTTGTACACATCACATGAACCTTGGTATGGAATATGAAGTCATTATTCAGTCCTGATGTAACTTTTCTGTGGTGAAAGTAGAGTGATAGAACAATTTTACTCCAATTATAATTTACACATTTTCATTTTAGACATGAACAACACACTTATATAGGCCTATAGTGTAAATCATACTGTATATTTCACTACTTTTGTGAACCAAAGACTTTGGTAAACCAAATCTGAAACACCAAAAATAATGGATGACATGAGTAAATCAGTGTTTCACAAGAGTTTTGAAGTTTTCCAAAAATCGGATTTCTAAGCTAAGTATCTCATAAAACAGTGCTCTAAGGCAGGGGTTCCCAACCTTTATTGTGCCAAGGACCGGCAGATACATATAAAAAAAATCGCGGACCGGTTGTCAATTTTAACTGATTTTAATATTTACTCACCAGCAGGTAGCAACAGAGACTAATTGTATGTAACAGCCTGAACAAATACTAGAACAATATGCACCCAAAACATATTAACAACGGAAAAACAGAAAAACGGAAAACCAAAAAAACGACGTTATTCAGTTTTTAAACCAAAACGGGAAAACAGATAAATCAACGTTTTGGTTTTGTTTGTATGATTTACGGATAATCCAGTGAATGCTGGGAAAACGAGGAGAAGGCGCATTATGAAGGAGATGTCCGGTCGCCAGGGTGTGTGTGTGTGTGTGTGTGTGTGTGTGTGTGTGTGTGTGTGTGTGTGTGTGTGTGTGTGTGTGTGTGTGTGTGTGTGTGTGTGTGTGTGTGTGTGTGTGTGTGTGTGTGTGTGTGTGTGTGTGTGGTTAACACGTAGCAGCCTGCAGTCACTCTTAAGCTGTTCTGAAGAAGGTAAACACAGTGAAGGCGGTGTCCCGCTGCCTCCTGATGCTGCAGCCATTTCATGAAGTGAAGGAGGTTTTCCTTATATAAAACAGCTGTGTATGAGGGGCCGTACAGGCCGTAATTCATACCTCTCACGCACATACATTCTCCTTTTACATACATATATTTTCACTCTTACACACATATATTCTCCTTTTACATACATACATTTTCACTCTTACACACATATATTCTCCTTTTACATACATACATTTTCACTCTTACACACATATATTCTCCTTTTACATACATACATTTTCACTCTTACATACATACATTCTCCTTTTACATACATACATTTTCACTCTTACATACATACATTCTCCTTTTACATACATACATTTTCACTCTTACATACATACATTCTCCTTTTATATACATACATTTTCACTCACACACGTATATATTTACACTCACACATTCATACATTCTGCTCTCATATTATCATATTTCAATGCACACATTCATACATTGTCACTCACACATTTATACGTTTTTCACTCACACATTTTTACATTTTGTTCTCATATTCATATATTTTAATGCTCATATTTATACATTTTGCTCTCATGCACATTCATTCAATGTTTACATTTAATATTATAAATAATATATGCATGTATGAAGACAATATATGTATGCAAGAGAAGAATACATGTATGTGTGAGAGAAAGTATAGTGGAAACGGAAGGAGTATGGTTGAAACGGAAGGCAGGTCATTATCGCGCTGTGATTGGCTTCGAAGGTCGAGCGGGGCGGGCTCATGTTCAGAACTTCTGATTCAAATCAACATGATGGAGGGAGATGAATCCGTGTATCTACAGACCATTTGTTTTTCTTTATTAAACAAGTAAACGGAAGAGTGTCTGCGAGGCGTTTTTGCTTTTAGTTTTTTACCTTACTAAATGGTCTAACGGGCCGTCTCCACAGCAGCGTTAAAAAATCTTGAAACGCTTCTGCCCATTGACTTTGAATGGGGTGACGTCACTTTCCCTCACTTTTCGCCGAAATGCATTGTGGGCAGGCGAGCGGAGATTCTCAGGATTTTCAAGATTCAAAGTTGAACAATGTTCAACTTTTGAAGCTGAGGTGGAAGCGGCAGCCAATCAAATCCCGTGTACGCAAATCTGGCAGTTCAAGCTCTAGCCAATCAAACGGCGTGTATGCTGGGAGAGACATACCGCAGGTCATTTCCTCATATTCCAAAAAATGGAGGAGAAATTAGCGGTAGCGAATCAATCACCCGGTGCTTTATGACCAGACCTACCGGGATATAAACCGGAGGAGCCAGGCATGGAGGGAGGTGGCAGAGACAGTGGTATGTTTTCGCCTGTTTTGGGGAGTTTATATCCAGTTTACTTCGGGCTTTTTGGCTTCGTATGTCGCGGGCGGGAGATTCATGTGATTGGTTGATCGCAAAAAAATCCCCAAGCCTCAGATACGCCCACCTCCAAGATTTTTTTAACGCTGCTGTGGAGACGGTCCGTAATGGTCATTGTAGCGAGGGGGGAGGGGGAGGGGAAGGGGGGGCCGCGAAACTCGCGGAAGTGATTTCAAAACAAAAGCACTCGTTTGCTTGGAACGTTGATAATATTATAAACAAGGGGAAACAAGGTGAATTTAGCGATCACAACGAAAACGGCCAAGACACACATTGAGCCCAGAAAATGAATGTTATTAAGGACTGTAATGTAAATATAATAAGTCTATGTCTAAGATGGACAACATTGTTAGGAGATTTAAACTATAGGCTACAGCGATTCTGCACTGCGGTCACTCAGCCGTCTCTCCACGTTGTTTTTTCAAATCAGCTGCTCTTCATTTTTTTTTACAAATATTTTTTACCGCAAGTTCTTAATAAAACTGACACTGTTGGACTCGGTATTATTTTGACTGCTACCAACAATAAAATGAAGTACTTTTTTTTTAGTAATCCTCTGTCAAAGTCCCCTCCTGAGTACTAGAATGCATGTTTCTCTACTATTTTGAATAAGCGTTAAAACACCTTTCTTCATGAGACTTATATTGTTGGACAGAGTATTTTAAGAGGATGGTAGACATGATATCAGCACTAGTACTGCAGCAGCAGCATTTTACACCATGCAAAGTCTTTAGAGTCTGGCCTGGACAGCTGGTCTATCCTTCAGCAAAGAGACACACCCTTGTGACTCTTGTTGGCTGCTGTCTTTTAAAATATGATTATTTCTCTGCTCCTAGTTAATTCCTCGCAGATTCTTCCACCAGTCCCAGTCATTGCATGTCAGAGCTTCGAAAAATGTGTCCAATTCAACTAAATGTTTTTTTGTGAGTGAAGGCCAGAGCTAAATTATAGATTGTTTGATTGTGTACGGTGAGAGAAAATAATTCCACATCCTCCTATGAAACTTTTTTTATTTACTTTTCCATTATACTTATACTTACTTGTATTAGACAGGGTTCTTACGGTCATTAAAAACCTGGAAAAGTCATGGAAATTCAAAATGCTAATTCCAGGCCCTGGAAAAGTTATGGAAAACAATATTTTCCCCAAAGTTTTGGAAAAGTCATGGAAATGTGACTAAAATTGCATGAAATATAATTTATATTTTATCTAATCGCCAAAATAGTAATACTATAATGATAATAAATACTGTATCGTATAGTAATGAAACGTAAACTGACGAGGTATTTTGCTGGTGAGAGATTTTAGTTGCTTTAGCCTGTAGAAGCTAGTAAGCCTACTATTGGATTTGTTTTAGAAAGGGACAACATGTTTCAGACCCTATTTTCCTGTTCCATGTTCAAATAAACCATTTTCAGTGGTACCGCTGAGACAGAGTAATGTTTTTGGTCATGGAAAATTAGGTATAGGTCATGGAGAAGCATTGGTGAAAAAGTGTATGAACCCTGATTAGAACATTTGCATGTTGAACTACATGCTGGATATCTTCCCCAGCCTCAAGGAAATACAATAAAATAAATGGATTCATAATTTTAAACAATTGATAAAAATGTATAAATTAATAATGTTTGGTGCAAACATTTCAAATTTAAATACAAAAGGAAAAAAAAGTTTACTTTTGAAATGATTTCTCACAAAAACCTTTCTAAATAGTAAATTATTAAAAAGCGTGTAGTCAATAGACGTGTTTCTGCCTAAAATAGTTGAAATTGAACGTAAACTATATCAAACACCACATCCATGGCAATTAACCCATTTTTGCCCGCTATTTGAATTGACTTTGGTTGAAGTTAATACAAATATTCATATTATATATATATATATATATATATATATATATATATATATATATATAGCATATCATTGATGCAGTCTTTCTGAACACTTTTAAAATAAAATACTGCAAATGAAGAATATTTGTAACCCTTTAACAGCCAGCGCCACCATTTGGTAGAGCTCATTTTGTGTCTTGATATCTTGTTGAAAAATAAAGAAAAAAGTTTTACTCCATCTGATTCAGCCAGCTCTACAATTTGGTTGACATATTATGCACAAAACAACCTCTAGATGTCACTGTGGTTCGAATAGAAAGCCCTTCAGCTTGCTTCAACTTGTATTTATATATACAGTCTATGGCTTCAACTGAGAAAGTTGGCATGCTAAAAATCACTGCTGACGAAATCACTCTTTTTGGTCAACTTTTGTAAGGTAACCATGTCATTTTTGACATATTTTAGTGTCAGAGCACTGAGTGAACATAATCAGATAACTTGATGCACAAAAAAAGTTTTAACAAGGGTGTAATTATTTTTTTGAAAATATGCTCAACCAACCGGTCGAATTGGCCTTTTATGGTAAACTAGCAATATGACTTTTTCAGAGTTTCAGAGATGTTTTTCAATAAAATATGGTAAATAAATGGCTAGATTTGTGGTAATATTACTACATCTAGTACTGCCTTATGATTCTCAGAGTGAAAGAGTGATAATAATTCATAAAGCAGCTTTCATGCATAGCATTCAGCCCGAAGTTGCACACAGATGAGCAAGTTAGGCCAACACAGGATATAGACATTTGCTGTTAGGCCAGTGGTTTCTTGTTAGGCCAATTCAGCATATACAGTAAGATGAGCAAGTATTTTTTTTATTATGAAAAACACTTAACATTACTTTTTTCCTTTTTTTTACAATTATAATTTATTTTCTTTTATGAATATATCTATATATTGCTAATTTTCCATAAAATAATATTTTTTATTTCAGTTTGTGTTTTATTTGAGTTTGATGCATACAAATACTGTACTGTATGATGATTGTTGAAAATGCACTTTTACCATAGAAGGCCAGCTCGACCAGTTGGTAGTCTGGCTCAAAAAAACAAAACTGTGTGGTCAGTCAAAAAAAAAGAAATGTGTTTGTGGTTAGTTGTGGCCCATTTGATAAAAAAATGCAAACAAATAATTGTTCCATAGCTTTTTTCTTGGTCTGGCAGTTAAAAGGTTCATGTTCTGCACAGATAGTGCCTTAACTTGAATTTGAAAACACGTGGCAACTTTATTAATACAGCAGATGAAAAGATTTGTGGAAGGATAAATTCTTCATGGGCTTCAATGGCTCTCGAGATAAAGGGCGTTTTATGGTTGCTTGTATTATCCTCAGATAGTGGTTTGTTTAAATAACTAGTGACATTTTAATAAATATTGCAAAAAAGGGCATATATATAACCTGGCCGGCTTAACCAGTCTGTATTTCTTCAAGCACCACAAGATTCAGAGTTTATAAAGTAACTACACAGTAAAAGTACTTCATAGTACTTGTGGGGGTTTCACTAGTACTGAGTCCAACAGTATCAATCTCACGAAGAACTAATGACAACAAAAAATAATTCCCTCATCAAACTTAGCAGAAGTGGCTTGCTTTTGTTCTCAGGAGGGGACTTTGACAGGGTATTTCTCAAAAAATACACAGTAAAAGTACTTCAATGTATTGTTAGTAGCAGGCAAACTAATACCGAGTCCAACAGTGTCAGTTTTATTAAGAACTTGTGGTAAAAAATATTTGTAAAAAAAAAATGAAGAGCAGCTGATTTGAAAAAACAACGTGGAGAGACGGCTGAGTGACCAGTGCAGAATCGCTGTATAGTTTAAATCTCCTAACAATGTTGTCCATTTTAGACATAGACTTATTATATTTACAGCCCTTAATAACATTCATTTTCTGGGCTCAATGTGTGTCTTGGCCGTTTTCGTTGTGATCGCTAAATTCACCTTGTTTCCCCTCGTTTATAATATTATCAACGTTCCAAGCAAAGGAGTGCTTTTGTTTTGAAATCACTTCCGCGAGTTTTAAATATGAGCATTAAAATATAGGAATATGAGAACAAAATGTAAAAATGTGTGAGTGAAAAACGTATAAATGTGCGAGTGACAATGTATGAATGTGTGCATTGAAATATGATAATATGAGAGCAGAATGTATGAATGTGTGAGTGTAAATATATACGTGTGTGAGAGTGAAAATGTATGTATGTAAAAGGAGAATGTATGTATGTAAGAGTGAAAATATATGTATGTAAAAGGAGAATATATGTGTGTAAGAGTGAAAATATATGTATGTAAAAGGAGAATGTACGTGTGTAAGAGTGAAAATGTATGTATGTAAAAGGAGAATATATGTGTGTAAGAGGGAAAATATATGTATGTAAAAGGAGAATATATGTGCGTGAGAGGACCAGTATGAATTACGGCCTGTACGGCCCCTCATAGCTGTGTGCAGCAGACACTGTGAGAGTCCCGGACATGAATTCCTAGCTCAAGGCAGACTGGTTTACAGACTCTCCTGTTTTGCCAATCCGGTGCTTAAACAAATAGCTCTACACCCCTGGCCGACATGTCCTTAAAATGAAGTCCGAGTTTGAAATATATCTCAAATAATGTATGCACTGCCATTTCGCCACATAAACATAACAGTCTGCAATGAAACGGTTGTCTCCTGTGTGCTCCTCTTCCTACTTGTCGCACCGGTAACTTTCTTGTGCGCACGAGAGGCTGAGACCTTAGGCTGAGCCGCCGAATCCCTCGGAACATCATAAGCCATTTTCAACTGTTTTCTGGTGAAAGTTTAACTAGGCTACTGGATGAAATAATATGACTGGTATAGGTGCGAAAATTAAACAGTTTTTGAAAAAAAATATTATGATAAAATATTTTATATATTTATAATTCTGCAAATATTACGATAAACTCACAGCTATTTCTGCCGCGGCCCGGGGGTTGGGAACCCCTGCTCTAAGGTGAGTGACTTTGCATTTCTAGCAAGACCAGAGACTGTACTGAACATTTTGATATGTAACACCATGCCATGTTATAAGAAGTACATTTAAAAGGTGATTTAAGGAGACATCTAAAAATTGAGAAAATACCCTTCACTTCACACTCCAGAGGGTAAGGTAATCAGAAGGAGGGGCTCATTATCATATGAAAAACCGCGCGAATATTCACACGTATGTTCGCCCGTATTTTCGCGGAGGTCCGTATATTCGCGCGTATATTCGCGCGTATATACGGCCGTTTTTACAAAAAAAAACGGGCGAAATATACGCGTGTATTATGGCACTTTGGGCTTTCCATAATAACACGCACAGCTCCTAAAGCATATAATATATCAGGATACAGCCGTTGTGTATTTTATTATGTGAAGCACTAAATGGTTTTAGAAAAATATCGACTCTTTGTTTGTAGATATCTACTAAACTAAAGCATACAAATAAAGAAAGTAATGTAGGCCTGTTATCAGAGGTGGGACCAAGTCATTGTTTTGCAAGTCCGAGTTAAGTCTCAAGTCTTTGCGCTCAAGTCCAAGTCAAGTCTCAAGTCAGGATGGGCAAGTTCAAGTCAAGTCCAAGTCCTAAACTTTGACAAAACGAGTCTTAAACAAGTCCTTATGTGCTTTTCAACAAATGTAATGACATCGATCAACAGAAAAATACTTAATAATCAAACTGCTCTTTATTAGTCACATTAATCATTTAATAATCCATTTTCTCTCTGCTGGTAAAGTAACGTGTTTTTTTGTATTTTAAGAGGGATCAGTAAGGTTAGGCTACCGTGACGGTTTGATTCAGAAGGAGTTCAACTGCAACTTCTACAGGTGCACGATAGAGAGTATCCTGACTGGCAGCATGACGGCCTGGTACGGCAGCTGCACCGACCTCGATCGTAAGGCTTTACAGAGGGTGGTGAAAACTGCACAGCACATCACCAGGACGGAGCTGCCATCCATGGAGGACCTTTACTCCCAGCGGCTCAGGAAGAAATCACTACGGATTATCAAAGACCCCCATCACCCCAGCCACAAACTGTTCTTTCTGTTGCCGTCTGGCAGACGTTACCGCAGCATCCTGGCAAGGACAAGAAGATTCGGAGACAGTTTCTTCCCGCGGGCAGTGAGACTGTTAAAAAATTGAACTGTTGAAACAACTTCAAACATTCATCTGCTACTCAGTAGTACAGATGAAGCGTCTTATTTTGGACAGTTTAAAGTGCGAGGGTCGTGATCGGTTCATGCACGTTCCGTGATGGCCGGCCGGCCCCCAGTCAGACTTGATACCGCCCCCATGATAAATACATTTAATTATTGTGAAGCCAGCTGCAATGGATCATTGATCCACCAGGGGGTGCAGTGGGGTTCCACACTGGAGTCATGTGAAATCAACTTCTAAATAATAGATGTTGTTTAGTCGGAAAAAACGAACGAGCCGGCTCTCCCGATTTTTAATCCTAATTTAATCATCATCATTGATGTTTATGTTCGCCGAATTGACATGAAATCACTGACAAATATGAATATTCTGTATTCAACTTCATTGAAACGATCAGGATGGGTGTTATTTTTCCCCACAATGACCAAGTCGCTGCAAATGATCCCATGTATTACATGTACATGGCCACATTCTCAACAAAGTTACGTAACGAAACATTCTGTATTCCTTGCTTACTTTTTATTTAATGCTTTATAACAGCTGGAATAGTTCGTTTAGAACAGGCACCTCACTCGCAATCTGCTCCTCCGCAACGCCTACCACCTACCTCCGGCTGAAATTATGAATGTACAGTAAGGCATAGTAATCATAGATAACACGGCAGGCTCCGTTACAGTTTGTTTTCATCTGATTTCAAATATTTCAAATGTCTGAAGTTAATAAATACATTCTCAGTGTTCAAGTCAATAATAGTCATATAAGAAAAGTACTGATCTAATAACAGAGATTTTATAAGGACTTTTCAATGTTCGACATCGCTCATGTGAAATACATTAAACTGGATGTTGTGGTGCCGAGAGGCGGGGTATCAAAAGTACAAGCTAAACTTTTATTTAGCATCTGAACACACTTGTAAACAACGTGATGCCCGGGAAGCGAAGACCCGGCGGAAACAGCTGGTCTGGTTCACTAAAATGTCCGTGTACAGTATATCTGGTACTAATGTATAGCGGATCTTTGTTAAGATCCATATGTCACGGATAGAACTATATATTGAGTTTTAAAACAAATGATATATATTATAATAAAATAAACACCGGCTGTTGTTATGCCTGCTGTAACGTTTACTTTCTCCGTTCTCCGCTTAAGTAATTATTACTTCCTGGTTAGCTTTCCGCTCAAAATTTAAATCTGAAAATGGCAAAATAACGGAGAAAAAAACGTTCACAGAGAAGACGACAACAATTGTCACTTGCACTTGTCATTTAGCATCTGAACACACTTGTAAACAACGTGATGCCCGGGAAGCGAAGACCCGGCGGAAACAGCTGGTCTGGTTCACTAAAATGTCCGTGTACAGTATATCTGGTACTAATGTATAGCGGATCTTTGTTAAGATCCATATGTCAGTAGAGATGGGATGGCAGAAGGTGCTATATATATATATATATATATATATATATATATATATATAATTCCAAAGCTGGTAAAGACCTTTCAAATTTAGCAATAATAGTCATATAAGAAAAGTACTGATTTGTTCTTGAATCAACTTTTTTATGGAAAATGTAAAAATGTGAAAATGTAATTTTATTTCATTTTAAATAAAATGAAAGACATTCACAGTTAATGTAATTAGATATACATTATTAATGCCATACATTTTTAAATGTAATTAGATATACATTATTAATGCCATACATTTTTGCATAAATATTTATTCAGTATGATAGCTGTCTAACAGAAGTTAAATCCATTTCTCACTTATTCTGACAATGTACTTAACCCCAAATAAAAGAACCCAATAAAAATAGTTGTTAAATAATAGTGAAGTCACGTTGTAATAACAATAACTCATCTCTCTCGGTTTTTTTTGTTTTCTTTGTGTGCTTTGCCAAAAGCCACTGTGTCAAGTGTCCTAGTTGGGTTACCGTAACGAACAGCAGCCGGCTCTCGATTTTTAATCCTAATTTAATCGTTTATGTTCGCCGAATTGACATGAAATCACTGACAAATATGAATATACTGTATTCAACTTCATTAAAATGTTATTAACGTGCCTAAACTCAGTAATTCCTCTCTGCACGGAGGAGCCGCGGAGAAGTGAATCACAGTGATCTGCTATTTTAAAGTAAATTCAACACATATCGACCCTAAATATAGCATATATTAAGAACGAGAAAGTGTTAACATCGTTTTTTGTAAACATATGACCAATGTGCGAGGGTGATGACATCAGAGCATCGTCCTATGGGCTTAGCCCCGGACAGGTACAACAGGTATTCACTCAGAGGGGGGTAGTTACCCATTTACATGTCAAAAAGCAACATACAGTAGGCGGGTGGGGGATGGTGAACGTTTACATTTCTCTACAGCAGTGGTTCCCAAACTTTTTGTGCCCAAGGCACACCAAAGGACAAGTAAAAATCTCAAGGCACACCTATTGTGCGAAATAGCCCTTATAACACGTGTTATCACTCATATCATGTAAAATATCTGTAAATGTGCATAATTATTTACTAATGCCAAATAAAATGTATAGATAGAACAATCAGTGGTTCAAGTTAGTATATTCCTCAGTGTAACATATCCACTAGTTGCAAAGCTTAAACATTTTTATATATTTTTTTATTTTAAGGGAAAGGATGTTTTCACTACTCAGTTTGTCAACTATGTTACGGACAAACTTGATGTCATTACAATCATTTGATTAAGTCCTGCACTTCAAGTAAAATCAAATTTGAAAGGCTCATGAGTCTATTCTACCATATATCCAAAGATTTTTGAAAGTTTAAAAAATAATTGTATTAAAGTTTTGTTTTTTCATGTGATATGTTCAGCACTGTCATTAAGTTTAGGGATATTTTGTATTATAAAACTACCATACAGGTCATTTTGATAGTTTTAAGAGATGTCATGTAAAACTCCAACCTGTGTAGATATACATTATACTATAAAGGATATCAGAAGCACTATTTTAGATATTTTAAATTTGAAAAAATGAGGTGCAACATAGTTGACAATGAAAGTCAAACATTTGACGCAAATAACATAGTTGACTGGACACATTATTAACCATCAGCACTATGTTAATTTCAAGGCAGAAGTGCAAAATTCCATTGATAATGATGTGTAATGACGTCTACATGTCGTACAAATTGTCAACTAGGTTACCTGTCAACTAAGTTACTACAGTTATTACAGTACTGGGTAACTCAGTTGACAGGTAACCTAGTTGACAATTTCCCTATTTTGACCCATCATTTCAATGGTAGGCCTTGCCTGGATGACCACATGTCATTTTCTTGAACAGGTTAACATCACATTTGCACATATAATTGAATTAAAATCATTAAACAATTGTAAACCATAACAATGTACGTAACATTGTTGATTGTCAATGAGTATATTAATTGACCATGTGCTATTATACATAAAATATTGTAAAAATGTAGAGGACAATCACCACAGTGTGTTCAAAATGTCTGCCAAAGAGGAACATGGCATCATGTGATGCTGGTGACATGGTATTGGGACAAACAATTTTTGAGTTAAAGGGGCAAGTTCTGTTAGTAACATAGTTGACAGAACTTTTGCGGACATTCATATATTAAGATATTTAAATTATTTAAAGGGGGAAATCAATTAAAAATATGTTATTATTCTTTAGTATTTAGACTTTTGAAATAAATGAATCATTTTTTAAATGTACTTTAATGGTTTTTATTCATTATTTTGAATCCAAGACACCCTCAACTGAAAAACGGACATAGCAGAAACTGACAATTTAAGAACATCATGACACATTTCAAGCTAAATAAAGCATAGGATGCACATAATGTTTGTGTGATATTATAACATGCTTTCCAATAATAGGCAAAATATGATATTTTTGAAGAAAATAGTTAGTTAATTTAATTTAATTTTAATTTAATTAGTTAATTATAATTATCATCAATGGACATCAATGGACATGGAATGTACCCTAAATTGTAGAATCACTCAGCAGTTACATACACCAAACCTTCCAGTTATATTCTTATCAATATTATGAAGGCTTTTACAGAAGGGTTTGGTCATATATAATTCATAGCCTGAATTATATAACATTTTATACCTAAAAACATGGTGAAAATTGATATTTTAGGGCTGTTGACAGTATTTTCTGATTTATGGAGTGATACAAAGAGATATCCAAAATCCGTTCTGTAAAAGCCTTAGATACTAATATGACTACAAAATGAAACAATAATTTTGATCCTGGCTTTATCCAAAGTTCAGATTTCGGTTCCTGAAATGTGTTAAAATATGCGCATATTTCATGAGATAATGGTTCATTTGGATATTTAAACATGCTATTTCAGAAAACTTGTAATACAAAAAACAATTGCCTTATTGTAAGTAATTAACTGGAGAAATATTTAGCTGATATCTTTAAGTTAAAAATACCCTATTCACCTGGGGTGTCTCGCCTTAATTAGATGTTTGATAAGTGCAGATCACATAGTAAAACACGTACACAGATACATTATTTTGTATTTTTATTAAATTCGACAATGTCAATTTCACTTTCCACTATGTCCACCGTTGTTTTTCACAACCAATGGCAGAACTTTATTGAGGCCTGTAATTAGTCAACTACAGGTCTCTTGAGTCAGTCTTTTTCTTCCAAAAAGCTTGTGACAAGATGTTATTGCTCTTGGGGCATTAAAAACAAGATTTTAACTTTAGTTTTTTATATAATATCTGCATTTTCTATTGTGAAAAACTAAGTCTTAGTTATTTAATATATAGCGCCATCTCCTGGTTAAACCCTGAAATTGGAGAATAGTGGGAGGGCCTAACATTCCTGAATACTGGTCTTTGGCAGGCAACTGGCTGGCAACTGGCTGGCAGTCGGCAGGAAGCTGTATGCTGGGGTCCAAAATAAGAGGCTCCATCTGTATGTATCTAATACCTAATATATATATATCATTCCAATAACTTGTATATAGACTCGTACTGCACTATTCCACATCATCACTTTATTTTATTTTATAACTATTATTCTTTTTGTATTGCTCTTGCTCTTATTGTTATTATGTTATTATGTTGCATTGTTGGAGAAGCCTGTGACATAAGATTTTCAACTACATAATTACTCTGTAACTATGTCAGATTGACAATAAAGAACCTTGAACCTTGAACCTTGATAAGAGCGCTGATGTTGAGGTAACCAGAATGTTTATTTCCACTGTGTACAACATGTGATAAGGGACCCACAATCTATCTTTATGCAAGGGATAATGTGCAGCGAGGCGGTCTTTATGCGGAAAAGAACACCTGAATCTAGATCCCTCTGCAGGTGGTACTTTAACTATATTTTGATGATAATACTTTTCTACTTTTACTTGTAACATTTTGAATGCAGGACTTTTTATTGTAACCGAGTATTCCTACACTCTGGTACTTTTACTCAAGTACAAGATCTGAACTTCTCCCACCTCTGACAATAAATCCTGAGTGAAAACAAAACCCTGCTCTGAAGGCTATTTTCATTTGACAAATCCTGCACTCAGCTTTGCTTTCTCCAATATCATTGAAATGCAGCCAGATGCTGCTTCTTTTTTTGGTTTTCGCTCATTTCTTGACTTTTTCCGACGCGCTTGCATTTAAATCCGTCTCCCCGTCGCTCTGTGTAGCTGGCCTGTACCACTACACCTGCTGTCTTTGGAGCGTCTGCCCCCCACCCTTCTTTCACATAATGGTATGATCCTAGTGTGTCCTCGCATATGATTGGACGCATGGTGGCTCAGCAAAATAAAGACCCGCCCCTGCCTGCATGGATTCACAGCAAGAGTTGGAGCGGCTGAAGATTCTGCTCTCCCCGACGCGAGTCTGCTCTTCTGAACGGCAGCTCGCGATCGGCGTGTTGGAGACCTCTGAATTAAATTATCAAGTCACCTCAAGTCAGAAGGCTCAAGTCCAAGTCAAGTCCCGAGTCATTAGTGTTCAAGTCCAAGTCGAGTCGCAAGTGTTTTGTGATTTTGTCAAGTCGAGTCCAAAGTCATCAAATTGGTGACTCGAGTCTGACTCGAGTCCAAGTCATGTAACTCGAGTCCACACCTCTGCCTGTTATACTGAGTGATATATATTGTACACACTGCTTTGCTTTCTTCACGGACCTCACAGCTGTTCTCACTGTAAACATCGCGTCGCGATGAAAGCAGTTAATAAAATAATATCCAGGGGATGCATGCTGAGCTGTCATTGGCTGAGATAAGTCCGGCCGTGCGTCACGACGATATACAGTCTATGGCAGGGATGGGCAAATGGCGGCCCTCCTCTTTTTGCGGCCCTCAGATAAATTTATAAATAATTGATAATCCATGAAATGGCGTTTCATCACCGCAGAATCTGCCGGTAGAATCTCCCTCATGAGCTCAGCCCCCTCCTTTTTTTTTATCAACTTTTGAAACAGGAAGTGAAATAGAGGGATATGAGGCATGGCTAGAATGGGTGATCTGTTTGGTATTTAGAGCAAAACACTTCATAGACATGTTTTTTTTTTTTTTTTTATATATATATCTGAGACCTATGCTATTGCCTAAAAATAGCATGATAGGTCCACTTTAAGTTACCACTTTTACATTGTAAAAAGAAAACTGTCAATCTTACATGTGCTGTGGCTCTTGCTGGCACAATAATGTCTGTCTAAAGGTAAAACAAATTTCATTTGGATTATAAACTATGGCCTTGAGTGATTCCTGGGGATTATTGACAGTGTAGGCTAAATATTTACTCAATGCCTTTCTATGAAACAGGGAACGAGCACGCAGCCACTATATAAGTTCCCTCATCCACAGAGATTCTGCTCCTTTTGCTTAAACTATGACGGAGGAAGAGTTATACACGGTGTACAAGGGGGTCTACATGGTCTCATCTGTGCACACGCCAGAGAGTCTGAAATACTTTGAAGAGTTTGTTTTTCGCCCAGATGATATCATCATCGTGACGTATCCCAGATCAGGTGAGTTGTTAGGTGTTGAATGTGTGCACCACTACTCAAGAGAATATTTTATTATTTTATTTGTAAAATAAATGTAAAATGAAAAGGAAGACATTTTCTGTGGCTTTGTATTTATGTGATGTGTTGGGAGCCAGATGAGACAAAAGCAAGTCAAAATAATTCATAAGCACTGATATTTGTTGCCATTCGCACGATATTAGTCCTGGTGCAGCAGTTCAACAACAGAGAGTTTTACATGCAGTTAGGGAAAACCGAAGGTTGCCGCACCCCTGATACCGGGGGGAAAAACGCGTCATCTGCAGGAAACAGTGTCTGAGGGCATCTTAATATTCAATAAACTATGAATGTTTTATATCCATGTAACGGGAAGAAACTCAGCTAACTGATCTTTTTTTTTTTTTTTTTTTTTTAAACCCACAAAGCTAGCGCAGAGCCTCTGAATTAGCTACGAGCGAAACAATCTTAAGGCCGTTAGCACAGAACTCTAGCTACACTGATCAATATACTTATTGGATCTGCACAAACAAGCTTAGATAACATCATGAGAGTCCACAGATTATAGAAATATAAGGATCATCACTGAGCGATCAGAACTCGTGATAAGGGAAGCAAATACAGACAACACACGAGTAGCTTTAGGTAGCAAAACACGGAGATATGCTCACCTTAGCTGTTATTCCAACACACTCTCACTCCCTAAACGTCCAGGAGCGACGCTTGGTCAGGGTCCCGTGGCGTGCAGTTGGGACTCGCCGAGGCTCCTTCAGCTTCATAAACGGACGCAAAGAGCTTTCAACTGATTGCAATGTATTCCCATCGGCGGCGGTATTTGACGCTCATGGAAGCACCGCATCCGATTATGTCGGCAGCTGTTTAAAGGCAATGTGAGCGTCCATTCCCATTGGATAACGGAGGATTTTACACTAGTAACTATTCTCCTTACTGTCGATTGATTTTACAGTGATATCTGCACTACTCATCAACTCAAAAACACCAGATTATCCTTGTTAATTACACAACATTGATTGGATTAAATTGTGTACAATGCTTTTGTATTTTTCCCCTTCGATTCGGAGAAACAAATATTTTTTCGGAGTTTAGGAAGACACTACACTACCCAGAATCCTCAGCTATCGTTTAGGACTACACCATGTGCTTTGTTTGACAAACCCCGTGATTAGTTCTCAAGCTCTGTGATTGGTTGACCTCCAACTGCATTCCACATGAAAAAAAAACGTTTCGTAAAAGATCAAATCATTCTTTATTCAGCAGTGCTTGCTTTACTCTTTGAAAGTCATCACATGAATGCATTGTAATAAATGGTTTGGCTGCATTACATATTACACATCTGTCGTAGATCTTTACTTATCTACAGAGATCGGGCCTCAGAATAAACCGGAAACTATTCTTTTACCGTTCTGTTTTAATTTCACAATAAAGTTAGTAGTAATATTTTGTTTTGATATTATTGTTTTTTATTAACTACTAGACCGCTGGGTCATGTTAAGACCATCTTTTCTGTGTTGCTGTGGGTTTTTTACATCGCTTTTGTGTTACAAATATCAAAACAATAACAAAATATATCCGTCGTAAACTAAACCAGAAACAGCAGTATATTTTATTTTGTTAACACTGTAAACTTGACAGCTTTTTAACCCAAACCACCTACTGGTTAAAGCACGTTATTACACGTTTAGAGTAATTGCAGGAAGATTGTGTTGCTTTTTAATGACTGTTTAAAATGCCTTTTTCTTAATGTCTTTCATTTTTGTAAAGCACTTTTGAATGTGTTATATTCTATGAAAACATTTAAATATTAAGAGTATATACAAAATAGGAGGAAAGTAGAAGGTCAATGATAGAAATATAGAATAGAAAATATCAAGAAGATACTGTAAATGGTATCTAGAATAAAACAGTTTAGTGCCGGATGTACAAAGATATTAATAGGAGGATGTGCAAAACAGACAAACTAATTAGGCTTTATTTAAACATGAAATAATACTTTAGGTTAAGGTCTTCTTTTAAATACATGTAAGCAAAAAGCTTTGGGGGTATCTATATTAAGCCTGACAAAGTACTTAACGTTTAATATATTGCATGGTTTGTTTTGGGACTTGACAATCAACTTTCCTGAAATGTTAACTATGTTGAAGCACTTATTTTTACCGATATTATACATATTTATTATACTCTTATAAGATGTATGTAGATAGAATAAGAAATGTGCAGAATATGACAGTGTAATTGTGGAGGTATACACATATTGATAGATGTCTTGTTGAGGAACCTATGACCCAAGTTTGTCATCATTGCATAACTACACCGTAGTTGTGTATATTTCAATAAACCTTTGAAAATCTTGACATTTTGAAAGGGATGTGCAAAATAGCCATTATATACAGTTTTTGATGAACAATTAGAGGATAACGAGTAATGAATATGCTTTATAGGGATCTGCAGATACATTTTTTGTCTTCTCAAGCACCAACTATCAAATATCTCGCCTGATTGTTTGCACTTGACAATCACCTTCACTGAATTTTACTCAGGTGTAACTAAAGTCTGATTTAAGGGTTGTTTATATTTCACATCATTAATCCAAATCTGTAAAGTAACTAAAATAAATGTAGTAAAGATACCAGGTTAACCTTAAAGAAAGCCCTCAGGATTATAAAAGACCCCCATCACCCCAGCCACAAACTGTTCTGTCTGCTGCCGTCTGGCAGGCGGTACCGCAGCATCCGGACTAAAACCACCAGACTCAGGGACAGCTTCATCCCACAGGCCAGAAGACTATTAAACACCTGAACTTAGAAACAACATAACATAACATTCATCTGGCTGCTACTTAGAAATCATTTGTCTAATATATCATATTCCAATCACTTGTATATAGACTCGTATTGCACTATTTTACTTTTTACTATTTTACTATTTTTCTTTTTGTATTTACTAGCACCATTTTTTCTGTGTATATTTTCTGGGGGAGGGGTGGGGAGTAGGACACGTTCGAGTCTTGATTTGGATAGTGTTCCGTTGATGGGTTTCATTCCATTTCAAAGTGCTGTTTCACGCGGTGTAAACTTTGCGCACTGCCACTCCAACATCCAATCACAGAGCTTGAGAACTAATCACGGGGTTTGTCAAACAAAGCACATGGTGTAGTCCCAAACGATAGCTGAGGATTCTGGGTAGTGTAGTGTCTTCTGTCATCCTAAACTCAGAAAAAATATTTGTTTCTCCGAATCGAAGGGGAAAAATACAAAAGCATTGCACACAATTTAAACCAATCAATGTTGTGTAATTAACAAGGATAATCTGGTGTTTTTGAGTTGATGAGTAGTGCAGATATCACTGTAAAATCAATCGACAGTAAAGAGAATACTTACTTCCGGGTGTAAAATCCTCCGTTATCCAATGGAGTTATCCGCTCACATTGCCTTTAACTGCTGCCGACATGGACCGATGCGATGCTTCCATGAGCGTCAAATACCGCCGCCGATGGGAATACATTGCAATCAGTTGAAAGCTCTTTGATGATCCTTATATTTCTATAATCTGTGGACTCTCATGATGTTATCTAAGCTTGTTTGTGCAGATCCAATAAGTATATCGATCAGTGGAGCGTCACCCCTGGACGTGTAGGGAGTGAGAGTGTGTTGGTTATTCTGATCAAAAGTCGTGTTCAATGGCATTAAAACGAGAAAAAACGCGGCTGAAGGTTAATCCATAGGTTATAGCAATGTGTCTGTCACTTTGAAAAAATTATTGATAATCCATAATTCCATTTTTATGCAAAAATCGGAGAAGAAAGATTTGCTGCTAATGGTAACCACCAGAGTTTAGCGCAGCTTCCGGTTTTTCTACGCGTCTCTCTCACTCCTTATTTGGTTAGCTGTGTGTGTATGTGGAACTTTCCCTCGATTCCATTGGCTCTGACGGTTAGAAAGAGATGTCAATCAGCAAAATCGACCAAGGGGAGCCAGAGATATGGAAAATCCACCCAAATGACCCCAGAAGTGGTTTCTTTTTGCTTAACCTCTCTAAAAAGGTCAAATGTCACTTGTTTTGCATCAATCTTGATACAGGGTACTTATTATATGTTGTAATTTGGATTCCTAAAGCTTTTAGTCTACCTTATCAAATCAAATCAGGTTTTATTTATATAGCACATTTAAAAGCGATTTTTGGTCGAGCCAAAGTGCTGTACATGTAATAAAAACACATTACTACAATCACAATAAACGAAGCTAGTAGGAACCTTACCATCATCCAAGGGTAGTTTTCAAGTACAAAAGATTTTTTGGACGGACACTATAATTTACAGTTTTTTACTATGTTCAATCTGAATTTTCTTTAAAATAAAAAACATCTATATTGATTCTGACTTTTCTACATCCAACTCACAGGTTTATCATTACTTTGAGAAAAAAGATTATTAATTTAACCCTTTTAGAAGGGAAGATATGGTCATTTGTTCTGGGAATGTCATTTTCGAGCCTGAGACCTGAAAAACAGGCTCAGGGCTTAAGAGGTTAAAATCAAACAATTCGAAATGTTGTTTATCACTGCTAAAACATAGCCATTTTTCCAGCGTTCTCGTGAGGTAGTGTCCAAAAGTATAATTTAAATATAATGCCTATAAAACCCTGCCTGCCGTCATTGTTTTTGTTTTTTTAACACTTTCGTTAAACACTAGACCCCATGTCTCTCAAAATATACTTCATCGATAATTGCAGTGTAGATATATGTACTGGGTTGTCTGTGACTGTAAAAGATGGGCTTTTTAGCTATAGCTAGCTAATTTTTCAGATGGGTCCGTTGGGTTGTCATTAGGCAGTGTTCCTTTGAACCCAGTCATCCGGGGTCAAGGCCTACAGCAGTACCATGATTTCTCTGTCCATGCTCTGAGGTCCGGTTGAGGACAATGACCCTACTACTGTATGCCAATGATCCAAGTATCAGCAAGTTAGTTCTTCTGTTTTTGATGTGAAATGGTATAAAACAATTCATTACTTACTTAATGTTTTAACTTGTTTCTAATTTTGTGTCCCTTCATGTATTGAATCAACCCAAAACATTTAGAAATAGCTACAAAGCAATGTTTTTACTGGTGATTCAACACAATATCCAAACGGCATAGTAACATTTCTTGTCAAATCAAATGAAATAAGAAGTTAACTTGAGACAGAGTGGAGATTGACATTTGGCCAGAGATTGTTATCACTTTTCAATAATAGTTTAACCATCTTTTGGATGGTTTGTTTGGGCATGTGTATGAAGTATTACATTTGGCAAGCACACAAGATAAGAAAAACCCCACCCTCCTTGTTGGTTATCGCCTGTAACTTTTTGAATGTTTTCTTAGTATTAACAATTCATCAGTAATGAATGAGTGGTTATCTTATTCTGAAGGCCGCATTTAAATACAAGCAAACAAAAGTAAGGGGGTGAAAATGGGTATAATTTCACCTCACACCAAGTTTTGCAAGGGCTAATAAATACATATTTAAGAAAATATACTTTGTTTGTTTTTGTTTAGGTACAAACTGGATGAGGGAGATTGTCCCTCTGATCATGAGTGGAGGAGATCCAGCACCTGTTGACACTATTGTTAACTGGAAACGTGTTCCCTGGCTTGAAGTGCAGCAGACCGCCTCCCTCAAACTTGAACAGAGGCCGTCTCCACGACTGTTGACTACACACTTCCATTACAACATGATGCCACCATCTTTCTTTGAAGTAAAGCCAAAGGTAAACCTATCAACTAAGGCAGACCAGATTCAATGTGATAAACGCATCACAGACACAGTTTGAAGGAAAGGGTCTGACGTCATGTCATCACTGCAGGTCATCTATGTGACGAGGAACCCCAAAGATGTGTTTACATCGTTTTTTCATCTTCATGAGGCGGCTTCCTTCCTGGTAAACCCAGGCCCACAGACCGAGTTCCTCCACAAGTTCCTTGATGGAAAAGGTTTTTCTGATTGTTACACCTGTGTTTAGAATGTGTTCATAACACCATACATATCAGTAAGTGGGACGAAAACTCTTAAAACACTTTTTACCTGGTAACATGATTTAAAGGGGACTTATCATGAACATTCTTAATTGTGTTTTGGGATTTTTGTAGCCCATGATAACAAACTTTAATGTTCAAAAAACACATTCTTGTTCTTATAAATTCTCTGAAAATGCTCATTTTAAGCACCTGTCTTTTTAAAGCAACCCAAAATACAAGCAAGAGTAAAATAGAGAAGATGGTCCATTCTTATACATTGTGGGTCGCTAGCACACCATGGATAAATGTTTATCTTGCAAAGCAGTGCATTTTGCATTATATGTAGCCTTTAACAAGGGAGATCTTGAAAGATACTAATACTAAGTTATGATAACCTCTTATTAATGGAATACTTGTGTCTTCTGTTCCTTACAGTTCTGTTTGGCTCGTGGTTTGATCATGTAAAGAGCTGGCTGAATGCTGAAGACAAAGAGCACATCATGCACATCTCCTATGAAGAGATGACAATGGTGAGATTCAGGAACAATCCTCAAATATGCCTCAAATCACTTTTCCAAATATTTTCCCAACAATTCTGACCTTGATTTAGTAATCATCTTCAAATTCCTTCTACTAAAATATTGTATACTGGGAGAGCCACTGCAGGACTATGAGCTGATCTATGTGTGTCTGCAGGATCTGAAGGACTCTGTGGGCAGAATGGCTCAGTTCCTGCAGAAATCTCTGGACGATGAAGCGATAGAGAAGATAGCCGACCGATGTTTGTTCAAGAACATGAAGAAGAACAACATGTCAAACTACTCAACTGCTTCTCCTAAATTACTTGACCAGACAAAGTCTGAGTTTCTCAGGAAAGGTGAGTGTCATTAAATAACACATACAGTACAAAAGATGTGGCTTATTTGAATCTGGAGGAGCTATAACCATGGATACACTGATGTATCTTCCGGGGATTTATTTCCTGCAACAGTGATGTTTAAAAGAGGCGTGACGCACAGCTGGACTTATCTCAACCAATGACAGCTCTGCAAATTGTTCCCATTTCAAATATAAGTTATTTAAGATGATCAAGTTTGCATCAAACGTCCTGCCCTTTACTGTTTGTTTGCTCACTGATGACATATTAGGGTACTTGTGTTTTAACTGCTTTAATCGTGACGTGATGTTTACACGTGAGAACAGCTGCTAAGGTCGTGCAGAAAGCAGAACAGTGTGTATAATACACTGTTCTACTGTGTATATATATACAGTACCAGTCAAAAGTTTGGACACACCTTCTCATTTGAAGGTTTTTATTGATTTATATTTTAATTATCTTCTACATTGTAGACTAATACTGAAGACATCAAAACTATAAAAGAACACTTATGGAATTATCTAGTAAAAAAAAAGTGATGAACAATCCAGAATATGATTTATATTTTAGATTCTTCAGAGTAGCCCCCTTCTGCCTTGATGACAGCTCCATTACAGTTGCAGGACCCACTAGATCTCTATACATACTCAACTCTGCTGCATACAACTGACATATTTTCTAAAAGAACAAAAATACTGTAAAAATGATATAGTAAAATGACTTGAAAAAAATGGAAATACATTTGATTTGTTGTTATTGTCAAAATACTTAAACAACGTTTTGGGTTGTTGATTTATAGTCAGGTTAATATCCTAATTTTAGAGGATTTCTCACGTAATTTAAAAAAACATGTTTATTAGGTTCAAATGTACTGTTATTTTATGCACTGGGAACGATGCTAGCCAGTTTTGCTAGCCAGTCTACTGGTGTTGTGGGGGCACATGGCTCTTTTGCAGAAAGAGCATTTTTGCTGGAAGTGGCAGTTGGAAGGGAAGCCCTCGAGTTTGTTTAGGTATAGTTGCGCACAATCCTGCCTCCCCAATGGAGAATTGGCCCATCATGCGTAGTGGATTGATTAAAAATAAATTATTGCAAAAATAGTTTACAGCATTTTACAAAACCTTCTTTGCTCGCTTTACATTTCTGTTAGTAAGAACTGAATTGAATATCATAGACAAAGCACTTCTACGATGTAGCCCGAACTCGTGGTCAACTGACCCTTGTTGAGTCTATTTTTATATAACATTACAAGGTTGATTCTTATTATTACATTATATGCTTATTGTGCTCATGAGATGTTGCTATGACTATGGTATGGAATAAATAGACACAATCACTAATCCCAGGTTCTGATGGGTTGGATACGAAACGAAGGGAATAGTCATAGAACAAAGTTTAGCTGCATTTAGAAATGTTGCAAATGCCAGGTAGAGACAAAAAGTTATTGAAAACAGGAGATCGTCCTGGCCTTGAACAGTGTGTGTGTGCTCAACGCCTACGCATAACTGGGAATCAGTATAATGGAGGATTCCAATATCTATTGCAGAAGCTTTAGCAAAACAAATATGTAGGATAGCGACTAGAGTAGGGAGGGAACCTTCACAGGCCGGCCGAATGCTGATTGGAGTTTGTGTTGCCAAGAGACTTTGTCTAAGTCTGTGCACCAACAAGGGAGGCCAAAGTCTAAACCACGGTCCTCCCTTTCTAGTCTCAACCAATCATAAATGTACGGGCAGCACCCTGAATAATAAAACGTATGTGCGCACGAAGTTCAAGGCTTTTTCCGTAAATAGAGTTACAGATTACAGCTCTGCTGCCTGTGATTTCTATGACCTGAACTCCGTTACCTTGGCCAAGTAAATATATATTTTGCTCTCTTTTAATAAATAGTTGAACTTAGAAGTTGTTTGTCTTTCCTGGAATAAAAGAACACAACACTCTATAGCCCCTGCCACGTGAGCAGTAGCAGAAAAATCATGCAAATTGACAGCATGCCATTTAGTAGAATGATTATAGTGATGTAATATTGCATTTGTAATGCAACAATTAACACATCAAAATACAACAACCAAAAGAATGCAAATACTGTATACCTGAAATGATCTGTTCATGAAATACATAATGATGTTTATGAAGAGTTTTCTGGGCTTTATTGTTTTATTTTCTCACTAATAATATACTATCTAGTCATGGTCATATCATGTATTTTGGGGTAGGGCATTCATTGGTGCTGAGTCATCTTTGGTGGATGGTATCAGGACCATTAAGTGAATCATCACATAGAAACTGACATACTGTATTTCTAAATAGCAACAACATATTTGTCTATTCAAAATAAGATAGAAAGGTGCACATATTTCTACAACTGAATAATGATTTCCTTTTTTTCCCATGTTGTGTTTCAGGAATTGCTGGAGACTGGAAAAACCAGCTAACCACGGCAGAAGCAGCGTACTTTGACGCTGTTTACAAAGACAAAATGAAAGACGTCAAATATACATTTGTATGGGATTAAATGGGAATACTTTAACATTATCTCCTGCAGCATACCATGATGCTCAGAAACTAATAAGGCAAATTCAACTAATTGATTTTCACTTAAAGGAGAGGTGTCATGCTTTTCCGGTTATTACCCGTCCCCTTGTGTGTTATGAAGGTTTTTATGCATGTAAACGGTGTGCAGAGTCAAAACCCTCAAAGTACACCCTGTAGCGAGTAAAACTCTAACACAGAAAATACCTCCCCAAAACGCCTCGTTGGAGATACGTCACTGTCCATTTGATTCTTCCGGGACGGCATGATGTCAAGCCGTACCCGGAACGAAATGGACCAATCCGTGGAGCCGTTACGTTACGTCCGCGGAGCCGTTACGTTAAGCCCCCGCTGATTGGTCCAAATTGACCAATCCACGGACTTCCTCACACACACATCTGTGTGCAGGGAGCAGGCAGCTCAGCTGATTTCCCCTCCCTGGCTGCAGGCTGATAACAGACAGTTGGGATCGCGGCGAAATTCTCTCTGCAGACCCATTCTCACAGCGTTTATCAACCTTTTTCTTACTCAATATCAAGCCACACTTATTGTTTTTACTTCGGCTGTGACTTTGTGTGTGCTCAGGATGAGTTTGGCTGTGTTTCGCTATGTATCGCTAACAAGGAAACAACACCTCCACGGAGCTCAGCGCGATTCACAATGTCCCGACCAATCAGAGCACACTGTGCTCACAGGGAGGGTGGGGGCTGGAGCTTTTGGAGCTACAACGAGCCGTTAAAGGCAGAGAGTGAAATTCAGTGAATACAAGTAGTTTACAGAGATGCTGTATGAGAAACCAATGTGAGTTTGGAAAAATGCACAATATAAATCTATTTTAGTACACCTCAACAATGGAATTATGATCAGTGGAAATGGCCATGACACCTCTCCTTTAAAACTTCTGTTTGGTTAATGAGGTTTGTGGCAGCAGAATTGGAGAAAGACCAACAAACCTTCTTTAAGTCCTCTTATTAGATTCAACTGTTTTATCATTTTCATAGACAGACGATCAGAGTCTAATCAAAGATGATGCGTTTTAAGTACTAGGCATGAGCAACCCTCTCTCTAACTTCTTGATTTGTTAATATAACACTGCCTTAACAGAGTTTTTGTTGTGTGACCTAGAAGTGTTCACCTTTGCTGGTTTGTGTTATGGCCAAACCGATTATTGATTTACCATAAGTCATGTAGTATTTCATTAAAGCTTCATGCATTACCAGGCTGCATATTTGATGTAAAAAATCTGTAATTAAGTCAACCTTCACTTGAACTAGTAACACATAAACCCAATGAGCCTCAGGTGACCTTACTTGAATATGTTAATGTGTAACAATGCAAATGTGATATCAGACACATACCAAAACCTAAAAGCAACATGAAACTGCTTGCCTTATAGAGAATGGATGAAGATCACAATGATTAATAAAACATTTCATTTCCAATAAAAAGTTTCTGCTTCAAATTTTGTAACTAAATCACAGAATGTTTTGCTCCTCCTTAATTTTTACAATATTTGTATTTGTATTTTTTGAGTTTCATTTAATCTATTCATCTGCCCTGCTTTTACATATCCTCATCTTTGCATTTACGTTTATTTTATATAAAGATGGTGAATATGTCATATATGTTTGTTATTACATACAGTATTGACCTAATTCTTTACCTAATCTTGGGCACTTCTGCATTGCATACATTTATTTGTCTTACTTCCGTAAGAGTGGAAAGGGTGAAAAACGTAAAGAATGTGACACAATGACTGGGACTCAAATGCAACAACTCGACAGCAAAAGTACAAAAACAAAAGTCTTTACAAAATGTAGGAACAAAAGTTCAAAGGCAAATTGCAAATAATACAAGACGTAATTAACGTGGCTCTCCAACAAATAAGAAAATTAGTGTGTTTACTTAAATGTCGAACTCTATCTACTACATAGACCAGACTATTGTTCATCATAAAAGCGTCTAACATGTAATGTAATGTAATGTAATGTAATGTAATGTATCCCAGGTCAGGTGAGTTGTAAGTGTTAGGTGTTGAATGTGTGCACCACTACTCAAGATACGTTTTTATTATTGTATTTGTAAAATAAATGTAAAATGAAAAGGAAGACATTTCCTGTGGCTTTGTATTTATGTGATGTGTTGGGAGCCAGATGAGACAAGAGCAAGTCAAAATAATTCACAAGCACTGATATCTTTTTCCATTCGCACGATATTAGTCCTGGTGCAGCAGTTCAACAACAGAGAGTTTTACGAGTAGCATGAAGCTGCAGCGTCGGAGACTGTACTCTCAGGACCGCACTCTCAGTACCGCACTCCCAGGACCCTATTTTTTCGTGACACTGCCACCTAGCGAGCAGGAGACCTGAATATGAATGACAACGCAGAGAGTGTGAGTAATGTGAAGTGCTTTTAAAGTTTTATTTGTTTAACATAAATAACAATTCCGGTGTCTTGAAATGAAGTGTGATTAGCTAACATTAACTATGATAGTCTTAAGGCAATACAAACAAACATCTGTTAGCTTATGATAGCTTCTAACAGTATTAAAGGCACTAAAAACAATTATTCGTTAGCTATAGCTTTCGGTAAAAGCATTATTAGCAAAAGCATTAGTTTCATTAGCATATTTGATTATTTGTTTAATGAAACTGTAGCGTGATTTTGGCAAGCCCAACTAGGTGTCCTACATTAATTGTTGATTTAATCACTAATTACAGTAAGAGTGTGAGTAATGTGAATCATGTTGTTTGTTTAAAGTTAACAACTATTCTGGTGTATTCAATTGGACAGCAATACAAGCAACACGTGCTAAATGTCATCTGTTTATCTTTTGCAGCCTGGTGCATAAACACACTAACAGTTGTTTTTCAGTAATCTAGCACCTCTTCAAAGACACATTTGATTTGATTTATTTTGAACGTGTAATACAATAAAAAAATATATATAATAAATGTATGTCTACATACAATATACATTTACAATTATAAATAGATTATATCATTATTACTACAATATATATATATTTACGTTGTATGTCAAATTTGATAAGACAAATATAAAAGACTATCTTTTTACATCTGACATACAAAATACATTTGATATTAACAACAAATTGTTGTTGTAAAAAATAAATAAAATAAACAATAATAAATATAATAATAATAATAAAAACATATTTTCATGCATGTAAATGTCTACTTTTGCGATTTTCATGCATTTTTAGATGGTTAATAACAAGCATTACAATGTCTACTTTTGCGGTCATCCAATCCGCTAGGTGGCGATGTTGCAAAACCACTAGGGTCCTGGGAGTGCGGTCCTGAGAGTGCAGCCTCCGACGCTGCAGCTTCATACTATTGAGTTTTACAGGCAGTTAGAGAAAAGGTTCTATAAAAATCAAACAATTCGAAATGTTGTTTATCACTGCTAAAACATAGCTATTTCCCATCGTTCCTGTGACGTAGTGTCCAAGGTATAGTTTAAATATAATGCCAATAAAACCCTGCCTGCCGTCATTGTTTTGTTTTTTAACACTTTCGTTAATAGACCCCATGTCTTTCGAAATATACTTCATCGATAATTGCAGTGTAGATATATGTACTGGGTTGTCTGTGACTGTAAAAGATGGGCTTTTTAGCTATAGCTAGCTAATTTTTCAGATGGGTCCGTTGGGTTGTCATTAGGCAGTGTTCAAAGCCCCAGTCATCCGGGGTCAAGGCAGAAGTGCAGAAAGACAAACTTTCATTAAACTTCTCTAATTAGATTTGATTGTTTCGTAGATGATTGGTGTCATTGATATTATGCCAGAGCAACTTTCTCACCTCTTCATTTGTCAATTCACTTCTTAAGATTTCGATTGTGCTTGACTGACCTAGAGGTCTTAACCTTCTTTGTGTTACGGCCAAACTGATGATAGATTTACGAGGAGTGTGTATTTTTACATTCAAGCTAACAGCATTACCACCAGACTTAGATAGTAGACTCTAGATATTTGATGTAGAAAACTTTAGATCAACTTTTACTTGGCATTATAAAAGAATAAACTTGATGAGCCTCAGGTCTCCTTACTTGTATATGTACGTTTATAACAACACAAATGAGATATCAGACCTGGTCATACCAATAATTGAAAGTGACAATGAAATGACTTTGCCTTATAGAGAATGTATGAAGATGACAATGACTAATAAAACATTTCAAGTTAACGTAAGCAGTCTGAAATCAATATTCTGTATTCACTTGAGCACAAACTCAAATATAGACATCAATATATCATGTTACAATGTAAAAGAAAACGCTTCAAGACTACATTAAGCAAATACAAACTAGTACTAAATACAAGGACAGGACATGACTCATTTTATAGTGCATTTTTATCTTTACATCACCCATACAGTAAACTTATATTACGGCACATGTCCTGAGCTTGAATGTTGAGCAAGATCTTATAGTTATCTTCAAGTGCGCTGATGGAGTCTTGGTTAAAAGAAACAATAAAAAAAGGCCGTCAGCATTCAGTCTGTACAGCCTTAGTCATCCAGTCAGATCTGGCCAGCAGTAACCTCAGTCTGTCCCCTGATGACTGGATCAGATCCTTCCCACTGAAAGAGATACAACAGAGACACAGAGGTGTAGAAGACAACAACCTGTATTTTATATTTAAATATGAGTTTGCTCAGATTTTTATATTTCTTACCTGTGGTAGTCCAGTCCAAGCAGACTGACTCCATTAACAGCCAGGATCCTGTCTCCTGGCAGCAGCTTCTGACAGCGTGCTGCAGGAGAGTCTGGCACTACAGCACGGATAAAGATGCCTTTCACCTTCAAGGGCGTGTCCTGGAAGGAAAATGCAAAGTGTCATAAAAAAGCAGGAAAATGGGCTACTGTTTTGTATGTTGGTCTACATCTCTTTCAGTCACCCTTGTGTCAACCAGAGCAAGACCGAGTCCTCTTTCCCCTCGCTCCAGCTCCAAGCTAAAAACCTCATCATTATTGTCGTCATAATGGTCATCCTCCTCCATTTCTTCTTTCAGTTCAACACATCTCTCCATCCTGGGGCAATCTGAATTAAAACGGTCTACTTTAAGAGCAGACAGACATTCAAACACCAATCCACCTAAGGAGAAAATAAAACATGTTTAGTTTTTTGTTACTGCTGACAAACAGGAGACAATCATGAACGATGATGTAGCTGTACCTTCATCATGTGCATCTACATCCGAGGTGAGAAGTTTCTCACTTTCCCCATTCATCCATCTTTCCTGGTGTGACCTCACCAAATGAACACGATCTACGATGTGGGGGGTGTTGGGCGGGGTGAGGAGACAGGATGTTTCCAGAGCTGACCTTGTCTCACTGCTTCCACCAGTCTGCAGCTCCAGATTTCTGAGCTTCTGGGACAAAAGGATGGCACCTGAGGAGATGAACTCATCCAGGTATTGCGTGGATGACGGTGAGGGAGGGGATGGAGGTGATGGAGGTAAGGCACCAAAGGTGGTAGAAGGGTGGTCAAAGACAATAGCCTCAACTGAAGATGCATCCAAGGTTTCCAGACTGGCTTTTGGAAGGATATCCATCTGAATGACAAATACAACAATCTTACTAGGGTCGAAGTAGTCTCTGTCTGTCTGTCCTTTGAGTATCTTGACAACCATTTCAGGACTTCAGACTTGGCGGATGTATTTTTGCGAACCTACTGACGGGTGGTGTTGAGTGGGGAGTTGTTCAAGTTAGCAGTTCTTGAAAAAGTACCCAACACTAAACCCTGGTTTAGATCAAATAGAAAACCAATTTGTAGAATTGGCCAACTTAAAGGGGAATGCAACCAATTTTATGCATACAATTGTCAGGGGCGGCGCCAGGGGGTAGCTTGGAGTTGCTATAGCAACTCCAACAATTGGCCTAGTAACGGCTTAGCAACCCCATTGTTTTGTTATGAAAATGTATCTATATATATTTATACACACTCTCGCGAGATCTACCAGGGGTCATTGTAAGTTAAAGCGCGAACTGTTACTTGGCTAATGTTGTTATAATTCTCAGTATGTGAACACAGATCGAAAATGGAAAGATTTCTCACAAGTCAGCGTAAACGGCCGCGATCTCCAACGGAGCCCTGTGTGTGTGTGTGTGTGTGTGTGTGTGTGTGTGTGTGTGTGTGTGTGTGTGTGTGTGTGTGTGTGTGTGTGTGTATGTGTGTGTGTGTGTGTGTGTTTGTGTGTGTGTGTGTTTGTGTGTGTGTGTGTTTGTGTGTGTGTGTGTCTGTCTGTTTGCGGTGTGGTGATGAGGTTAAATGCCACAGCATGCCAGTTGAAACAGTGAACGATCGCTATTGTGTACGCTTAGGGTGTAATGGTATTATACACAAATATTGTAGGAGCACAGAAACAGTGTTCAAATTCTGCTTTTACAAACTTATTTTGGTTGTGTTGCAAAGTAATGTTATAAGTGTCAAAGGAATCTTTTAATGTAAATATTAATGATAATATTGTAGCGTGTCCAAGTTAATAGTTATTTCAGTTATCAGATGTGCACAGTTTAGTACATTTGTAAAGTTATTTAGGCAATGTTGTTGGCGGGAGTTAGGGAGAGACCGCCCCTTCCAGGTGTGTGTGTGCGTTTTCCGGTGTGTGTGTGTAGGGAGTACGAGACGGTAGGAGTTGTGTTCGAGTGTGGGGAAAAGTCATAATGAGTGTTATACTATTGATTGGCTCTGTAAGGCGTGGCTGTGGCCGTCAATACCATAAAATAAAGAGAACGTTTTCGACATTGAAGGCTCGTGGTCTGTGATCTGGAATAGCGGTGAACGCTACAATATGAACAGGCTCGTGCTTGGCCCACTGGTATTGTTTGTTTATTTATTTTGAAAATTAACTAGCAACGCCGTGCTGTCATATAGCAACTGCTAAGCTACTGCAGCAAAAAAATCCTGGCGTCGCCTGGACCTGAAAACATTCGGGGCTTAGCCCACAGTGGCGGCGGCACTACAGTGGCATTTTTTACTTCAACACTCCCCACACGTACACACACAATACACCCGCGACTGTTACAATGAAGGCTCGATAATCAGCTCAGGCATATAGGCAGGGGTAAAGTGGTATTTTTTATGAGTGGGGGGCTCACCTCCTCTAGGGGGGTCCGGGGGGATGCTCCCCTGGGAAGATTTTTTTTTAAATATTATAAGTTAAATGCATCAATCTGGTGCACTTTGAGAGCAAAATGAAGAGATCTATGGATACCTCTCTCAACACCCATATGAAGCAGAACTGTAAACAGATGTACTTTTTCTTTATGGATATTTTACAAATCACTCCTCTTTTAAACTCTAATCTTGTTTTACTGCCATATAGTATTTCATAACTTTTTTTCCTTTATTCTCTTTTTTTTAATAACTATAATGATCATATGAAGGTGTGCCGAGGTGTGCCGCGGAAATAATCTTTTGAATAATTTGTGACCAAACCGTTTGAGACCCACTGAGATAACTTAGACTAAAGTTAAGTATCTAAACACTCAGACAGTCCTTTAGCTCACCTGAGTCTCTCAGTCTGAGAGGAGAGGACTCTCCTCCAGCTTCTTGTGGAACAAACAGCTCCTTATGTCCGTTAGCGCAGCTAGCTAACCAGATGCTAACAACACGGTCCATGCTGACACCGGTCCCTCTCTCCCCCTCTCTCCCTCTCTCTCTCTCTCTATCACACTAAATGCGCTATTGCCACACACACACACACAGAGCCGAGCTTCAATGACACAAGCACACGTTTATTTCCATGCAACTCTCTGATTGGTCTGGTGTCATGCCTCTGTTGCATTCACTGAACACGGGAAATTACAGTGCTGCCGTCCTCTCTTGTGTCATGATGAGGTTCACGTAAAGCACGGTTAATGTATTATATTATTGAGGGAGAATTGTCCGGGGCTACAGAAAAAACATTCGGGGCTAAAGCCCCGGATGCCCAGGCCAGGCGACGCCACTGGCGCCGCCCATGACAATTGTGCTTGCAGGTCTGGGGCAGTACTAATGCATGTGAAGTTGTAATGAACCTTTTTTGTCACCAGAGGGAGCTGTTTAAAGTCTAATACATTTGTGATGTCATGAGTTTTGTCCAAAGTACAGCCTTTATGTCAATCTTACATTAATCATATTACCAATTTTTCCTGAGAAAAATAGACTGCATTTGTATAAAACACTTTTACAGTATTGCGAACAGTCTCAAGGCGCACAGTCACACACCGTTGGCAATACCATTGGGAGCAATATAGTGTTGGAGACTGTATCATGCCCAATAATACTTTGAAAGTCGGTCCCCCCGAATAGCTGACAATCACTCTACCTCCCTATTAGTATTATTTATATTCTTCAGTATAGTTATTCAAAATCCAACAATATTAATGTTTTACCTCTTGTTCCTTGGTAGCTGGGGCCTGATTGGACTTTGAGTTAGAAAGGCTAGACATGAACTCTTTGAGCTTGTCCAGCTGTTCCCTCACAGCTGAATCTGTTACCTGTCCGCCCAGCTCAAACTGGTAACCCCCATCAGGCAGCACCAGAGGGTGGTGGGTGTCAAAACTCTCCAGTATATCAGCTGAGGAAAACATGACATTAAATTAACAAAAGATTAGGGGAAAAACTCATGTGATCTTGTGGATTATCATATTGTCATGTTTTTGACCTCTTACCAGTTTGGTGTGCTGCAGCCTGGTCCTGAACAGAGGGAGTCCAGCTGTGTCTGCAGGGAGATGCCGGGCCGTAGAGACTCAGGAGGTGGTGCAGTTGGGCCGGACTCAGGGCGGGGTATTCAGAGCGCAAAGACACCCAAGATGTCTACACACACAAATACAACATCACTTAAGGGGAATTAACATCTAACCCTAAACCTAACCCTGACAAACCATAACCACTAGATACCGAAACCTAAACCTATCCATAAACCAAGTATTCAACCTAGAATGTAATGATTCATTTTAATTTTCCCAAAAGGAAGGCGAGTCCCCACATGTGACAGTGTTAACATATGTATGTCCCCACAACACGGGCTATACATATTGTTCTGTGTTCTCTCTCTCTCTGTTCTCCTTCACACAGACATAAGGTCTCTGACAAGGACCATATCTGAATAAACTTTGAGCTCCTGGATCAATGCCTGCATGCTTTCATGAAATGTATTCTAAAATACCACAGCCCTGTTTCAACTGAGGAGGGTGGGAATTGCGCACGCCGACCTCAAACATGAGATTGTTATGGTTGTGGATTACCCACAGAATATTACCACATGGTACATAGCAGTAAAAAACCTTGCTGTACATTCCATTAAAAAATATATCTTATTAAATGTATCATGTACATTGTTTTTTTTTAAAAGAATAACAAGATTATTAACATCATTTCTTTAGGGTTTATTTATAAGAAGTGCTGGGTTGTTACCAAAGACTGTATAAATACAATAGAGATTTATTTATACAGTCTAAACTAATAAAACTATACCCACATAGTCCAGATAAGGCATATGATCTGAGTTTTTGACTTTTCTGTATTTAACATTGTACAGAAACTTTAGATCTGAAAGCAATATCATATTTCAACCCCTCTGCAGAATTCACATCTCTAAATGTTCAGCCTGTTATGTCTCTGCTGATTATTTATAGTAGGATGAACCCAACTCAGCTGAATGTAAAGTGTGTGTATGTTTTACCTGCAGTAAATTCTTTCTAGGTGAAGCCAGCAGATTGATAGCTGATGCGAGTGTGTGTGTTTGCTCCAAGGCGATTTCCCCCAGTCCAGCTGTATGAGCCCATTCCAGGAGAAAGTCCAGATTGGCCCGCATGCGAACGCCCCTGGACCAGTGGTAGAAACCTGGCTCAGAGCCTGTGTACACATCAGGAGGAAATCAACTTTAAATCATTCTTTGTTCATTGACGTGGTTTCTCAGCTTTTAGGTCTACAGCAACACATTCTAGTCTTTCATCTCTGCTGTTGACCCTGGAAGTCATGTTGGTAAATTGTCTTGTATTACCCATTATTCTAGACAATCTGTATTCATAACAAATCTGAAATCTGCCTTGTTGACAGGTTACACATCCTTTGTTTAACTGCCACAGCAAAAACATTAAGAATTAAGCATTAGTCTGACTTAATTCTTTATTATTCTTGTTGTCAATAAATCTAATGACAGGAACAAAATCAACATTGAATTCTTACTCGAAATACAAGTATTGTGTGTGTGTGTGTGTGTGTGTGTGTGTGTGTGTATGTGTGTGTGTGTGTGTGTGTGTGTGTGTGTGTGTGTGTGGTAACCATGAACAATGACAAAATATTGTATTTTTTATGACTTTGTTACAAACGCTCTTTCTAGCATACTATATAAAACATTGTATTCAACAACTGAAAGTAGTACCACTACTGCCTCTTGTTTGAGTAAAATGTCCCTTTAAATGTTTGCTACAAGCTTTTAAAGATTGATGTCTCTAGGGAGTTTAGAGCCAGGTTTGGGATGTCAAAAGATGTTTAGACATTCATCTTTGTTACACCTCTCATGGGGGTGGATTGCAAGAAGAATACAGAATGGTGCAATTCTACAGAAAATAACTATTATTATTATTAAAAAAAAACTAGTTGTAGTTGTAAACCTGCATACTCTTTGTGAACTGGTACCTCTCTCCATGAGTGAGTTGAAGAGGGATGCGTTGATGAAGTAGAAGAGGTAGCCAATCAGCTGTGAGGAGATCTCTGGGTGGAGCTGACAGTCACACAGCAGTCTCCAGGTGTCGCTCAGAACATCCACAAGATGCTGGATCTCACCAGGGACCTGCAGGGCACCGCTACCCGAGACAGGAGCACTCTCGCCAGGCACCTGCAGGTCAGGACTTTCCCTGAATGGGTCGCAATCCAGAAGGCCCGGCAGGACAGGGTAGAGGACCTGATGAGACGGAATGGGTTGGTTAGCGAACTGTGCAGATCAGAATGAGAGTGACTCACTCATCCATGTAGAAGATTGTTGACATTTCTGTGGGTAAATTTGAGGTTGGAAAAGTTAACGTTGTGTGGTCACTGGGGTAAACTCAAATATTTCAGACCACCCATATTGCCTCTGCAATTCCGTCTCTGTGTTTCTTACACTACAACATACAGTAGTAGTATACTACAGGGATGCAAACTCATCAGGTATGAAAAAGGTGACAAGGATCCGAGCCCCCCGACCCCACGGAATATCGGCTTTCAAATGAGGAATAACAGGATTTTAGCAGTCAGAACAACTAAAGCAGTTAATAATAACAGAAACGCCAAAGAGTCACATCTAATAGAAATGTATAAAAGCATTTATTTTAATTGTGTAGCAGTCAGTTTATAATGTTGGCAGCACTGTTGAGCATTTTGAAAATGTATTTTCATGCCTCTGTTCAAGGCTTAGTCTTTCTATCTTTATAGCCACTGGTGTAAAGTAACTAAGTTCATAAACTCAAGTACTATACTTGGGTACAATTTTGAGATACTTGTACTTTATTTAAGTATTTCAATGTTTTGCTACTTTGTTATTCTACTCCACTACAATTCAGAGGTACATGGTGTACTTTTACTCCACTACATGTATTTAATACCTTTAGTTACTTTACAGATCTGGATGAATGATGTGAAATATAATCAAGTGTTAAATCAGACTTTAGTTCCACCTGGAGTAAATTCACAAGCTTCCCTGCAGTATACAAAGTCATTCAAACTAGCTGCACCTTTACCAGCTTTGAGAACACTTTAATGATCAATCATTAGGGATGTCCCGATCACCTTTTTTTGCTCCCGATCCGATTCCGATCATTTGATTTTGACAATCTGCCGATACCGATTTTTCCCGATCCGATCTTTATGCAATGCATTAAGAGAAAAAAAAGGTAACAGATAACGGCTGGTCATCCAACGCGATGAATTCAGCTATCTTGGCTGTTATTTTTTTGGCCTTTTCACTGTTCTGGGGCAGTTTCTCTTTCCTTTTAAAAGTCTCTGAAAGTGTCGGTTGTTTCAGTGCCGTTACCTGAGTGGCCGCTGTGTACTCGTCGTGTTGTTGTTGGTGTTTGTTTCTCAGGTGGCGTATTAGATTAGGTAGTGTTGAACGTAGCTCTGTTCTTTCCACCACGTGGAACCTCCGCCTTGCAAACATTGCATCTGGCTGTTACACTGCCTTCGCTTTCAATTTTATAATACTTCCAAACTCCTGACATTTTCTCTGTCCCGACTCCCGAGGCACCAGCTGAACGTAGCCTCTTGTTAGCTTACTGCTACTATTAGACACTGCGCCCTGCTCACTCTGTTGCCAGATTTGAGAGAAATAAGCAACCTGAGGCCTGTACTACGAAGCTGGTTCAACCTAACCTGGATATGTTGGAGTTAGCCGGTTGGCCCAATCCAAAACATACGCGCTCTGGCTAAACTGTACTACGACGCTGGTTATCAAGTGGATCGCTCAAGCCAGCCGTGTCCTATCTAGTTAGGTGCGCGTTCACATGAAAGGGGTGGTATTTGGAGCATTCGACCAATCTCAAACATGGACAAGCGTACTGACAGCGCAGCGTCATACTTCCTGAATGAAAAGTGAACTTTAATATTAGTCAAATATGAAGAAGTTAAACTTTAAACATCCATGTCTTAAACACTTTATCCAGGATAAAAGCCACATAGCTGCACCTGCAAGGTGAATACAGCTGGTAAAAGAAAAAGTGTTTGAATGCGTACATTAACAGGTTTATGAAATCACTGCCCCGTCCAAGACACGAGTGGATCTGACTTTAATTAGGAGAATTTGACTCGAGTGTTTCATCAACTTAATGTGTTGCTTAAAATAATACTTCTGCATACAGTATGTGACACTGTGAGTGTTGCACGGCCAGATACGGCTCAGCTGACTCAAATAAGGAAATATATGATACATTATGATGTGATATGATATGAATGATAATGGGACACATCGACGTCTGCACTCACAGTGCCGCGGACTGTACTTAATGTTACTCTGATCCGGTTACTTATGTCGTGGCAGATATTTAAGTAAGCTTTCTTAACGCTAATATTATAATAGTCAGATTGCTCTGAAGATGGGAGGGGATATTCTATTAATTTTCACGTTCACAGTCAGTTGATTTTGGCCGGCCGTCTTTCCTGCAACGGCAGTTTTTCTGTATTTCCTCTATCCTGTAATATGACTTGATCGCTTTAAACTCCGCACACTGAGCTCTGATTGGTCAGCAGGCGGTGCTTTCACTGAGTTGATCTCTTAGCCTGCCACCTAACCTGCTCCAGAGCAGGTTTGCCGCTCAGCATAAGTTACCATGGAAATCTAGCCTGCTAAAAAGAGAACCAGCGTCGTAGGACCGGAAAGCCAGAGATTTCCCTGAAGTTAGCTCGCTAAGCGAAAATCCAGCTTCGTAGTACAGGCCTCTGGTCTATGAAAACAAGCCCAAAAAAAGCAACACATACATGATGTTGTGTAATTTTAAACCAAAACTAAGGCCTCAGGATGACTTGAAGACGTGAACATGGTCATTTTTGTTTTGTAACATTAAATAAAATAAAAATATTTTATATACATTTTTTTTTTTTTTAAATCCCTATCCCCGATTTTTTTCTCCCGATTCCGATCTTTTGAAAATCACGTGATCGGCTCCGATCCCCGATCGGATCGGGACATCTCTATCAATCATTATAAAACATATCATATATATTATTCTGAAATGGACCAATCTGCACAATGACTACTTTTGCTGTTGCTACTTTAACTATATTTTGATGAGAATACTTTTCTACTTTCACTTGAGGAACATTTTGAATGCAGGACTTTTACTGAAACAGAGTATTCCTACACTCTGGTACTTCTACTTTTACTCAAATACAAGACCTGAGTACTTATACTTTTACTCAAGTATAAGACCTGAGTACTTATACTTTTACTCAAGTACAAGATCTGAGTACTTCTACTTTTAATCAAGTACAAGATCTGAGTACTTCTACTTTTACTCAAGTACAAGATCTGAGTACGATCTACTTTTACTCTAGTACAAGATCTGAGTACTTCTACTTTTACTCTAGTGCAAGATCTGAGTACTTCTACTTTTACTCAAGTACAAGATCTGAGTACGATCTACTTTTACTCAAGTACAAGATCTGAGTACTTCTACTTTTACTCTAGTGCAAGATCTGAGTACTTCTACTTTTACTCAAGTACAAGATCTGAGTACTTCTACTTTTACTCTAGTACAAGATCCGAGTACTTCTACTTTTACTCAAGTACACGATCTATACTTATACCACCTCCGTTTATAGCCTATGAAAAAAACTATTAGAAAACGAAGGCTAAAGCTAACGTTAACAGATAGTGACAATGTATGCTAGTTAGCTAGCTCAACGATAATATTGCGACAGAAAAACTTTCAGTGCACATCACGCTCTGCCGCTCCGACAGGGAGCTCTGCTCTGAACACCTGAACGGCCCGTTCTCACAGCTGTTCACGAGCGGTCCAGTCTGTGCCACAGTGACTCCGGACCGCACAGTTAATATTAACGAACGCACCCGTAGGTAATGTAGCTGCTGAAGTTAGACCCTCATCCCGGAGCAGCAGAGCCTTATTATACATCCATGAGCAGAGCCGACAGGCAGGAAGACTCGAGCACACAGCTCGCGCTTCATTATATAAAAAAAGAACACCATGCGTGTCATGATGGCACATAACAGCTCGCGGCCGCAGATTACTCTGGGTCCCAGACCCCCCCCAATACCCCAAAAATATTTTTATTGCAGATCTACATGAATCACACAAATGACCTATTTTGGATTCAAAACGGCGAATTTCGCCGAAAGGTGACAAGTTTGCATCCCTGATACTATATAAGTGTTTATACTGGGTAGTTTATTCACTTAAAGAGGCCCTATTATACTTTTGGGGGTTTTCCCTTTCATGTGGTACGTTATGAAGGTTTTTTGTGCATGTAAATGGTCTGCAAAGGCCAAAATCCCAGAGTTCCCTCCAGAGGGAGTTTCATGATATGCTAAAGGTCAGGACATTCCCGACAAATCTCTAAGCGGTTGACCAATCACAACAGAGCCGGCTAGCTAACCAATCAGAGCAGACTGAGCTCTGGTTTCAGACAGAGGGTGAAAAGAGGTGCTGCAGCACAGGCAGTATGAGAGAAATAAAGAGCTTTTTGAACATTAAAGCATGGAGACATGTCACAGCAGAGACACTAAATACAAATATGAACCTGAACATTTGTATAATATGTCCTCTTTTAAAAAAAATTATCCGCTGATTTACAGCCGTCTGTTTCCTAACGTAAGTCAATGGGAATAAGTATTTTTTGGCCCCAAATGATATCATGGAATAGAAAGGAAATGTAGTACCATAGTTTTTTCAATATGAATATTTGCTTCAACAGCCATTGCTCTTCCTGGGGTCTTGCATTAGACAGATATAAAGAAAAGCCTTTCCTCCTTTTCAGCCAAAGGTCCTCACTCCTCGTGAGAGCTCACTCTGTACAACGATAGCTTTGTTCGGGCTAATTGTACACAGACATCCCCTTTCCCCTCCAATCTCACTCTTACACCCACAAAGCTTCCGAGGCCAGTGCCGGCCCAAGATCCACATTCCTAAAAAGCTGAATATGGCTCATGTGGGCTTGGCATGCCGCTGCAACAGGACTGCTGAGTGAAGAGTTCTGAAGGAATCCACCCTGAGCAGATCATCTTACATGTACTGTAAGGCCCTGCAGCCAGAGCAGGCTCAACACGAACAGTAGAACATAACAGCTCCCATCAAATTTGAGACAATGGAAAACAATAAGTCAAATAATCCTGAAGTGTTTCTGGTTGGAAAATATAGCTCAGCGGAGCCAAGCCAGGGGAGATTCATTCATTCTGGGATTACCACATGCATCAATGGCACGCAGTATTTCACAGTCAAAACATTAAATGCGTATTCTGTTGTCTGTTTATTTGCGAATTCACTATGATAGACAAGTAAACACACAGTCTGCCCACAAGTTTTTTAATTGCGTCTGTATCCGTCATGACATGTCTTTAGTTGGAATAGCTGCTCACCAGTGGCGCCTTTTGTTTTCCATCCCAGAGCAATTACCCTCACATCGGATGGGCGAGCATGAAATACTCCAAAATAAACAGAGATTTATCAAATGTAACCACAGAAAATAAAAGAGTTATTGAACTTTTTGTCTTGTTGGATGAGAGGGTAAAAAGATAGAAACAGAAGAAGATGAAGTTCAGATCTGTTTGCCTTTTTTTCACCCTGGAACCTAAACTCAAATCTCTCCTCCACAAACTGAACCCGGGGTCAGACATGAGCCCTGACATAAATCACTATGTCAACTCACTGCTAGTAAAGGGAGAGGATACATACTAGGGTAAATGATTAGGCCTTATCTAGATTACCGCTCAGCTTGACACTGGTGACTCCACCACATTCCTCACAAATCTGGTCTGCAGTGCAGTGAGATGAGGATGGGAGCTTGCTGTGAAGTGACAGTCATGATGGATGACACGACACGCCTGGTCTGACAAGGAAAACGGAGACTATGTCCCAGCTAAATCCCAAAAATCTGCTTAACCTGTGAAAGCGCTGTGCCTGCTTCATAACAACGTTTTCTAGAGATCTCCACAGAGAAAGGAAGCACTGAATTCTTTCTCCTTTGTTCAGGAGGCAAAAATACTGTGCATCATAGCCAGCGTCAGGTAACCCTCAGATGCATCATGCTGTTAGCTTCGCCTCTTCATGATGAGCAATACTGTGTTTATATAGTCAATGTGTGGCAGTCCATCAATTAACTGAACACCTATTCCACAGATTGCCATGACTTTCGTTTTCCCCAGAAGATGAACATTACTGAGTTTGGTAATCCACTTACATTTCCTCCAGTGCCACCAGCATGTCAAGGTTTCATGTTATCCAACACTCTGGTTAATGTCAATATACTATGTCTTTTTCTATTTCTATAAGGACCATGCATAAAAATACATGAATCCTAAAGAGAGAAAGTATGCTACATGTCAGATTATAGCTAAAAGCTCATTTCCGTCTGCAGTCCTTTGGCAGGTACACACATTACTTAGTGTCTTTCACACACACAATTATAAAACAGACCTAAGTAAAGATTCGTAAAATATAATTCTGCAAAACAAAATCCTGCAAAACAAAACTACTTACCGGTACATTCCCATCAGCCTCAGCTGCACTTTGCTTTTACTGCTAATTTGTAAATAATGTACATAATGTCAGATTTATTTACATTTAAAGCTTCTTTTGAGTTTTGAATGTCTGTTGTCGTAGTTGATGGCATAATCTGTCACAATCCTAGTTTTCTGTCACAATCTTAGTTGTCTGTCTTGTCATGATTTTATGTTGAAATTCTGTTCTCCCTGTGTCTTGTCTTCCTTCCTGTGTTTGCCTTCCTGTGTCTGATTGTCTGATTGTGTTCACCTGTTGCCCTTGTGTTTCTGCCTCCCCTGCCCAGCTGTGTCTTGTCCTGTGATTACCCTTCTGTGTATTTAGTCTTGTCTTCCCCTGTGCTCCATGTCGGTTCATTGTCTTTCCTGTCACCCTTCATGTTTGTCACGGTTAGTTTTGTCTGGATGCTACCTCGTGCTACCTACTCTTTGGATTACCTCGTGCTACCTACTCTTTGGATTACCTCGTGTTACCTACTCTTTGGATTACCTCGTGTTACCTACTCTTTGGATTACCTCGTGTTACCTACTCTTTGGATTACCTCGTGTTACCTACTCTTTGGATTACCTCGTGTTACCTACTCTTTGGATTACCTCGTGTTACCGACTCTTTGGATTACCTCGTGTTACCTACTCTTTGGATTCATGGTTTTGTTAAGTATTTATTTGTAAATAAAGCTCGGTTTTTGTTACATTTTGAAACCCGCTTCCCTTTTTAAACTGCATTTGGGTCCTACCTTTTTCCCGAATCGTAACATAATCCTTACAAAAAACGCCACAATGTAGATTCTATATCTTCTATATTCATGCATTTTTGGGGAAATAATTAACTCAGGATCACTGCTTGGTTCTGCACGCACATTTTTATGAAAACGTACTTTATGGATTGATATTACAAGACAAATGAGCGTGTACCCAACCAGTCTCATGGGATCAAACCTGTGAAATCTTAAAAACAGAGGAACTCAGAGTGTAAGGTAAGTGAACATACATTTTAAATCGTCATGAACATACGGTATTATATGTCTGGATTATTTCTGGATTTCCTGACAAACCACATCTGGAAGTCATTTGGTTGATCAGGCAGACTTGCTGAAAGAAATACAGTACATGCAGGTAGTTAGATAACCACATCCTCCTGCACAGAGCAAAAATATGTGCTGTCCAAAACCTGCAGGGCAGCAACTTTTCAGGAATTCCTAAAGTTTCCTCTTTGGAGATTCAATGCCATATCACTGACTTCCTTCCTGCATGGGAAACTGATACAGAAGATGCATTGGACCTGTCTGTCTGAATCCCCAGAGAGGAGTGGGACCTTGGCATGGCTGCAGCTAACTGAAGACCCAGCGCTGTGTTAGTGCGACCTCTGATGTGGCTACTACTCGACATGTTTCCTTTGACGTCAGGCCTCGCAGGAAAGAATCTGAGTGGACATGCAGCTCAGCTATCAGCGATGATTCCTAATTCAGCTACTGACTGAAGACAAGTGAATACTGTAGGCCAATCCCCGCATTAGTATTCTTTTGGATGGTATTTCTGCCCACACCCACACCGCCCAACTGGAAAATTGTCTGACAGTTTCCCGGCACACTTCCATGTAATGGGTGTGGTGGTTCAGTGAAACTCTACACAAATGAATGTGACTACAATACATGTCGTTCTCTCTTTTTCCAAGTAACACTCGGTTAGAATATAGCATGAAACAAACTTTTCACAATCAAGTAGAGTGTTTAAAGCTTTGTTATTTACCTTTTATAGACGGAGAATAAATGGTAACAAGAAGAGCAGGTAAGAGGAAAACAATATGTTATTTGTCAGGGTGATGAGTTAACGCAAGAAGAGATCATTCAATGGAGTTTGGTCCAAAATGTATCATACATCATTTACTATTTATCTACATTGTTGCAAGTGACCATGGTAGACATTTAAGCAATTAGGTTAATCTACAATGTTTCAATTATTGCAATAAAAAAATAACAGTTTTTAATTATTATTTTCTTCCACTTGGTGGCAGTGTGACAACTTGGATGTGCAATATTGAAGTTGTCATTAACGTTAGTAATCCACGCTTTAACAACAAATCGGCAGACATTAGTAACAATAACATTTCTCTGAGTTTTGTCCTGGCTAACCAGAAAATCCATTATTACCAACTAGAAGGGAACTTGGATAGCACAGACCTTCTCCAAGGCCATGTCCTATTTGCAATGTAAAAGGATATGAACCATTATATGTGTTTCTCATGCATTATTCTGACCCAGTCCCAAATTGAATCCAGCTCAGGCCCCTCCCTTTTAATATGTTTCATTAAAGAAAATGCCCTGTATTTCCGTTTATAATGCTGTCAAACAAAACCAAACTGAAAAAACCTCTTTGGCATTTCAATAATGTACTCTCCTTTTTAGCTAAGAGAAATGTCTGTTTATGTTGTTAAATGTTTACCAGCTAGTCACTAACTTGTATCTTTTGTTTGATGCTGGGCAGTCTGGAAAAGGGTGATGACAATGGTTACCGTTTAATTCAATCTTACCATTGGCAAGATTGAATTAAAGCCGTAATAATTTAAGATGCTTAGTAGAGCTGATGAACTGCTTCTATTTCTTACAGAAACAGCAACCCTTCTGACATTACACAAAATAATTTGATCCATTGTTACAGGGAATATAACAGTATTGATGAGGTCAAGAGGTCATTTTTTTTAATCTTGCCTTGAGCAGCTTTTACTTGCTGTAAAACACTGATTCTACCACATGGCACAGCTCAACTCTGCTTTAATCTACTCCCATAACGTTCTACTTTAGATAGTACCACCCTACTGTAGTTCACAGAAGTACCTTGAAACTGCCATGTAAACGGGAGACAAGCTAAATATTTTCCTCAGCAGCCAAACAGAGAAATATGTACTCTAGTTTTGCCTGCTGCCATTCATGGGTTCACTGAAAGTCTACATGGGCAACACTTTTCTTTGTCTCTCAGTCTTTTCAAAGGTCCAATATAAAGCGCGCGTGGTGTCCTGTCTGTCTCTGTGTCATAATGCCCTCAGTGTGGTCTGGCAGTGTCACTGGTTGGTCTTTAGTGAGCTGTGAGAGTTGCTCACTGGGCTCTTTATTTTCAGCCTGTGTCTGATTTTAATTTTCTTAAAACGACACTTCATAATCATCAGTGAGAGGAACAGATGAACTATTTTGGTCAAGAAAAGTTCCTTGTTCACTAAGGTAAGGTAGATGTTGAGTTTACCAAGACACCGGAGTACTACTTAAAGGGGACCTATCATGCAAAATGCACTTTTGTACGTCTTTGGTACATGAATATGTGTCCCCGGTGTTCCAGGGAACTCACCAAGTGTCAGAAAACACAACCTTCTCTATTTTCCTCCATACCCAAATCTCTAAAAAAGGGGATGCAACGGATCTGATAAAAACTGATCCAGATTTGAACACTGTCCTGACGTCAGGACGGTGGCGCTACGGCTATTGGGCCAACTCTCCACCTATCAGGAGACAGCCACGGCCATTGCCGTTCGAAAGCGCTGGAGACGATGTAGTACATATGCCAGGCCTGTAGATGGTGCTGTTCTCACAGAATCAGCCCTTGCAAAAACAGAGCTAAAAAAGTGCAAACTGAGCGAAATGAGGCATGGCTAAAATGCATGATCTGTTTGGTATTTTGAAAAAAAAAAAGTATAAATATGCCTTATATAGGTATGGTCCTACACTATATTATTCAAATATAGCATGATAGGTCCACTTTAAGTATGGTACGTTTGTTTTAATGCTGTGTAAACTATAGGTGTGTTTGGCCGTCCTCTCACCTTGGTGATGTAGTACACACACTGCTGGAAGGCGAGCATGATGACTTCCTCCAGGACAGCCACTGTCTCCTCGCTGGCTGAACTGACACAGGACAGACGCATCTCCAACAGGGCTGAAATCACAGTCAAATATGTGTGATACTAGAAAGGTTTCACGAAGCAACTGTATACCTTTTGTCAGCTTTGGTTGGGATGCCTTCTCTTTTTACAAAGAAAATGTTTATTATCATTAGTTAGCTGGCCTTTTAAGCATAAGGGTCACATAAGCAAAGACTTATGTGACCCATCACTGAACCATAAATTACTTTGGGCATAACAAGTGACTGTGGTTCAGGGTTAAAATGATCGCCAACCAATCAGGGTTGTCAGTGGTTTGATCCCCATCCAATGGGTCTAAGTCACTTTAGACAAAAGCATTTAAGCCATGTAATGTACATTAATGCACATCTGTGTGGTCATGATTTTTCTTTTAAGGTAGGAAAAAATGAACTTAACAATATTTAACAAATTCAAAGCTCAACAGGTGACTAACCCAGGTCCTCCACCTCTTTGTCCTCGTCCTGTTCGTGCTCTTTTTGGGTTCTCCACTGCAGAATCACAGGCAGCTGGAACTGCATGAACTGCAGCAGCTCCAGGCTGTTGGACATCCACACCACCAGGGGGCGCAGGCCTGATATAACCTCCTGCTGGCTGAGGTCCTCTGGGTTTGAGCTTCCACCATCAATACTAGCCATACAGAAGAAAAGATCTGCAGATTAGTATCTAAACTTGAATGTAAGGTAAGTGATGCTGAAGATAACTCAGTAAAGATTGCTTACACTTCAGGTTTCACTGCAGCTAGGTCCTTAGTGTGCTCCTGTTAGACAAGAAAATATGAATTTAGAACATTTCAATGTTATACCAATAGACTATGCAGTTGGCAGGAATATATAATGATAATTATAAATCTGGTAAACCACAAATAAATCATATAGAGTTGAAGCAGCAAAATTATTGTGCATAAAAATAAGTCTTTATAGTGAGTTTTAAGGAGACTTGACATCCTAAAATTGTTGGGTGTTCTGAAAACTGTCAATTATTGGCATAAACTAGCAGATAGCAAGCTACATTGCGAACAGGAGCATGAGCTCATTTAAATGCAACTGTGACCATTTAATTGCATTTTTTCTTTATTTGTGTTTATATTGTGCTTTATTGTTTAATATTTATTTCCAAAATAATCTAATATCAGTAAATTATTTTAAAACGACAGTAGGAGACATTCTATAGCATTTTTACCGCAATTCAGTAGGACGGTAACCTAGCATTATTTTTTTAATGATTGATCATTTAGTCTGTAAAAAGTGAAATTCCACAAGTCAAAGATTATGTTTTTAGATGTCTTGTTTTGTCATTCAAAAACCCCAAAACATTCCCCTGAATATGATATGAAACTGCAGGATATCTCCACATTTGAAAGGCTGAAACTGCATGGTTTTTGCATGGAAGATTACATAATCAATTATCAGTTGACGATTATTTTTCAGCCGATCAACTAATCAATTAGTCCAATAACCATTGCAGCTGTTCCACTCACCCACATGGCCGTCTGAACTCCATTTGCTATGAGCAACAGCAGCCTGCGCAGATCTGAGGTTTGAAGACATGAGGCTGAGTGCTGAACACACATACACAGCAGAAATGCAGCAGTCAGGGGGGGTCTGTCGTTGCTGCTGGTCCTTCCCATGGCAAATATCTCCCTGACGATGTGATCCTCATCTCCACTCTCATACTGCAGAGTCAGGCTGTGGCATTCAGGGGATTTCAAAAAGGGCAGGCCTCTGTTTAGTGACTGTTTGCAGCTGGAGCAGTTGAGGTCAGTGCAGGTTGTGAGGCAGGTGTTGCAGAGGATCATTCCTTCTGTGTGGCTGGTTGTAGTGGCAGGATTCAGCATCCAGGGGAGGGCAGCCATACTGGACTCAGGAGCAGCATTGTCAACATCCTTCATTTCCCAAAACAAAGAAACAAGAATCACGAAGGAGCATTTATACATATGTGGAATTCGTTTTTGTGCAAATGTGCCTTTATTTCTTTCCTTTCTGCATCTCACTTTTACCTTGTGTGTGGAAGCAAATGGATCCTTAAATAGAAACAGGTAGTGCTGTCCCATCCCAATGACATCACCACTGTTGAGCTGCACTTCTTCGCTCAACGCTTCGCCATTTCTCATCACCACGGCGTCCTGACAGGGGGACAGCATGGTGGGGCCGCCAGCGCCATGGCGATTGAAATAACAGTGCCTCAGGAGAGTGTCATTGGCAAAGAGAAGGATGCCAGGCTTCGACTCGTCTTCAGGATCAAGCTGCCGACCAAATAGAACTTTTGGCCCAGCAAGAAGGTAGATGACAAAGTCCTGAGTAGAGAGATACATTACAAAGTTACCACACAACATGCAACACATTTGATTTTGACTCACAATCATTGTTTCCAGTACTGCTACATATTGTCATTGAGATTTATTTTGATATTGTGCTGTTCTTTTCTTCTTTGTTGGTTTCACTGTTACCGTTGCTTACAAAAACTAGCCAACTGTTTTCTGTTTTATGTCTATTCCAAATGAACAGTGTTAAAAACGATCCAAGTAACCTACATTTACTCAAATACTGCACTTAATCCTGCATTTTGTGTCACTCGTAGGTAGAGCTAATCAATTAGTCTGTCTGAAACGAACGTACAATGTGTCTGAGCGCTAGCCATAGAAGCGTAAGTGTTACATAGTGATGTCGTTATGTTACGGAAGTAAACAAAGGAGTTCAATGGAGGCAGAATAATAATTCATAGCCGTTCTAATAATCTATTCAACCTTAAAGTAACATTTGTGCAAACATGGCATGGCATGCTGTTTTCAGGCTCCAAAAAATTGATAATTCCTTAATTTCTCAGTTTTTGACCTGAAGTTAAACTGAATCTCTTTGGGTTTTGCTGCTGGACTTTGAACAGCTACGAAACAACAGTGAGTGAAGCAGTCTAATCATGTGGAGGCATTAGAATTATATTCTTGATCTGAGCCTGATTAGACAAACAATGTTTGATTAATCACAGTAAGTGGCAGGCACAATGTTCGGGGGTTATTATGCCTGACACCCAATCTTTTCCAACAGGAAAGATTAAAAACATTTAATGCATTCTTCAGAGATAGATTTGGTGAACCTTGCACTAGTGTATTCTTATAAGAGGTCTTTTGGGAAAACAAGTGTGACGCAGAGTCAAAATCACAACAGTATGTGAATATTTGCTCTGTGTGTGGCTGTTGCTCACCATTAACACCATGTGTAATCAGTCAGGAAGCAGCCAGGGTAGTCTTTTTCTGTTTCCTGATCAGTGTTATGACACAACATTTTTCTACCTACTGTTGACTGACCTCTCACATAATGATTCTCTGTCTCTCTTTACTCTGAGATAACATGCTGTTAGGGCTGCAGGTGTGTATCAGGTATAACGCAGTATTTAAAAATTTAAAAATGTAATGCACAATGACCATTTTGTGTAGAAGCCAATAAAAGCCTGCATCCATTTCAGTAACTTATATAAGAGGTTGTACGTTGTAAAGAGGTAAAAAAGATAATTTGACAGTTGACCAGTTATTGTAGCAAAGAGTTAAACCTATACAATATAGAGTAGTTTCTTTTTTAAACAATGGGTTATTCGATTTACAGGAAGACAAAAGCAGCCTCTCATTTCTGGCAGATAACCATTGATTTTAGTGGCTAAAATGATGACTGGCATTAGCATATAGCTAGCTAGCACATAGTTGGTGCAGTACCTTGATCTACAAGCTAAATGGCAACTAGTCATCCAGACAGAGGTATCTAGCAAAACTAAAACACATTAAGCCTTCCATTGGACTGTATACTGCCACATGTGATGATTTTGTGTAGCAGTTATTTTTGTTATAATTTTGACAGTAAACAACTTTTATATGGCACACTTAAACTGTTTCCGGCTGGTGGGCTTCAGGGTTTCATTTATTTTGAAAAAGATCAGATCATTCCTTAAAACAGAAGCCTGAGATTGCTTATAATAAGGGGAAATAGGAAGGGTATACAGTATGTCAAGCTTGTTATTCAAATACGTTATTGGGCAACAGTGATTGACTGAATTTATTTGAAAAACGATACGCTTATTTACACATGAACACTGTGTAATTTATTTGTACATATATTTTTAAGAAGTACAACACAAGACAAGCACAAGTTTCATGTGTGGGCCATATTCTATTATACTTTAAGAATTGGCTGAGGGCCATTTGAAAATGGATAACGGGCCGCAGTTGGCCCCCGGTCCATAGTTTGTACACCCCTGCTGTAGATACACTCACGGCAAGATCCTGAGTAATAATCCCATGATCATATTTTTTTGGTTGTACGATTGGCTGTTACCAGCTATATTCATATTTCAGTTTTACCAAGTGAAATGGTAATAGATGACCTACCTAGCTAGCTAGCTGGGGACAGTGTGTTCTCCGAAATAAAATTACGATTCCCATAGACTTTGGAGTCGGGCTATTGGTGCACAGTTTTCCTCAGTTTTACTGAACATATAAACACTTGACACTTCTGGAAGATGTAATAATATGTAGGTATATGTTACAGCCACCATTTTTGTTTGTTTCGAAGAAATTATATATTTTGTCTGTAATTTTTGCATGGCTAAATACGAGAATACTCATGAACCAGGCACCAAAAAAGTGGCTACAAGTTCAAAAAACGTTGGTATAACAGAGCACCATTGCCACCCTCGTTTAGTGGCACATGTAACTGAATTCAAAGCTTGGAGGATGTTTGTTTTGTTGCTGAAATGCACCTTGGGAGTTAACCTGGGCCTTGAAATGTTGAAATGTTTCCTAACAAGTTCTTACCTTTGATAATGTAACAAATTGCACATCTGGACTGATTACCATGATTTCCAATACCATCCAAGCCACAGAACAGCTCAAACTGTGAGTAACATTGCCCACAGCTATGGGACTTATACTTCCAGTAAAAAGGGAACCCAAAATAACTCGGCCAACTTCCCCCCTTGACTGCAGAGTGTGTGAATGAGATACCTGTGTGAGGCTGCAGCCCTGCAGCAGCAGAAGGTAGGGACAGTCGTGAGGAGGGTGAATGGAGTACTGTGTGGTATTATCGTCGCTGCTCTCCGTCTCCTCCTTCTCCGACTCCTCTCCTTCCCGCTCCCTTCTCAGCCTGGCCGGACAGAGGGTCTCTGTTTTGGGCTGCGACCCACCGTCCCCTTGCGAGGGAACTGCCAGGCTGCGACTGTGATTCTGTTCTGGGCTTGTTTTTGATCGCTCGTAGCATTGCACTGAGGTTTGATTCAGACTGTCTCTGCGTTCCTTGTGGCATTGATCGGTTTCCTGTTTGGTCTCAGAGTCTAAGAGGTCCATCTCACTTTGGCTCCTCCACAGTTTGTGGCCTCGCCCCATGGTCCTCTCTATGAACGTGGAGGTCACTCTGGAGCGGCTCTTCTGCAGCTTTCTCGCCTGGGCATTGATACCTAACAGGGAGATGAACAAACAAATAATAACTGTTCAATTAAGCTGCTATATAAATACATCAAACACATTAGTAATGGAATGTAGTGATAGGGCAACACCCGTTTTTTCCCCAAGATACTGTGAGGTGTTTGTGTGTGTTCTGTCATTTGGACATGGTGTGTTTATGCCAGAGTCAACATGGAGAAGCCCCACACAGGAAACAGACCTCAGTGGAAAGAAAGACAGAGCTCATGGAAATAAAAAAACACACCCACTCAGCAGGCATCGACAAGCTGACACTGATAGAAGGCTGTCACAGGCTGCGCCATTCATAAAAGAAAACACACAACAGGACGCACACACACACCACGACCGCAGCTGTGTCAACCACAGCTGGGGAAATGATAGTGAGGGGTCCACCCTGCACATTTACTGTGCCCTGAAGTGTTTGTGCCCTGCATCTACGGAAAGTTCTGGGTATTATTCTGCTGCGTCAGTTTTTGATAATATCAACAGATAAGAACATTTGCTATGAAACGCTTTTATGGCATTTTCTCATACTGCCTGTGCTGCAGCACCTCTTTTCACCCTCTGTCTGAAACCAGAACCCAGTCTGCTCTGATTGGTTAGCTTTTTCCGGCTTTGTTGCTTACAGATGTCCCCCCCCTTAAATGTTTTAGAGTGTTTGCTAATAGAAGAGCAAGTGTTACATACTGATATCATTATGTTATGGTAACAAACAAAGGAGTCCAATGGAGACGTTTCAGGCAGGGGGGGAGTGTGTGGGAGAGAAACTCCCTCTGGAGGAACACAGGGATTTTGGCCTTTGCAGTCCATTTACATGCACACAAACCTATATATCACACTACAGGAAAAAGAAATCCCCAAAAAGCAGAATAGGGCCTCTTTAAGTGTTGTAAAAAAAGGGTGTGTCACTGGAAGAAGTTTAATTGAATCACATAGTGTCTGCAAATTACATTTTAAACTTCACTGGCCTTTTTAACAACAGTAAGAATGAAGTATACATTTGAAAAATAAATTGAAATGAAAGAAAAACTGTAGACTTATTAAAATACAGTTTGGTCTGTGTGGCTTGGCTGGTGTTCACTGGAAAAACAGCGTGCCAACAAACCACATTTCTACTGTGAGAACTCACAAAACTGGATTTAATATTGGCAAAACATGTAATGGTGCAAACTCTTATTCCAAGACATGCTCACACCCCAAATAAGGATGTGGTGTGAAATGAGGCTGAAGTCAGACACCCTACCAGCAGTGATGGTGTCTTTGTCTTTGGATGTCTTTTCCTCCACTAAGCTTCTCCTCTGGATTTCGAAGCGTCTCGCCAGGCCTTCTCTGGGTTTCCATAGTGACTGCAGGAGGAGGGGCTTCTCATTGTCGCTCACGACCCGAAACCCTTCTGTTCTCCACCCATGATCTCGGGTAGAGCCGATGGTGTCACATAGGACGTAGGAGTCGGCCTCCTCCTTGCTCAGGCCATACCTACAGTAGATGACATTGTCACAATAAACATTATATTATTTATTATGATAAAAGAAACTGGACTAAATGTGCTCTCCAAATATTAGCCTTTAGAAACTACTGGTTTCCTGCATTTTAAATGGCAATGAATAACTGAAAACATGTGCACATCCCACTTAATTGTCCCTCCTAGCTTCCTAACATTAAATACGTCAATAAAGATAACACATAACATATCTGGTATGAAGTTAACCTTCAGATACTCCTGTTCCAAACTTTTCTTTGGATGTCAGTTTTGAGCCATGATTAAGTCCAACATGTGGCCTGCAATAGACTCATAAGGCTCATTTTTAGCTTAGCTGTTTTTTGGAAATGCCTTTTGGGTACTAATTAAGTCATCGATTGCCTGCAGCCACTTTCGAGGAGTTGAGTCAGCAGGATGATGGTTTAAAACAATAAATATAATCGTTTTTTGTACAGCTGTGACTCAAAGACCTTCACGTTTACCTTCTACCAACCGACTGAAGCTACGTCCCTCTTCAAGGGCTGCCAACCACTCTACGACCAACAAAAGACCTTCCCATTACCTGTGAGAGTTAGACGGTGGTGCTAGTCGTTTTTTTCGACCAGAGGGACATGTGTTATTTAAAGACAGGACAAGCCAAGGCTAGTCAGTGAGCATGCTCGTTTCAGTAGATATCTACTCACATATATACATAGACGTCTTTGACATTACGTGAAAACGTAACGTCAACTCCACCATATCTTCCACAATGTTTCTTTAAATCTGTAGGATTTCAAATTTCAGACACTTCAACACAGAGCTGCACTAATCTCTAAAGCTATATAAACTACATTTCGACCAACTTTATCCCATTTCTTTGCATACATATATGCAAGGAAAAATATCAGCCTGTAGCTGAAAGAGAGGTTTAACCAGAACAGTAAAGTTATAGGCTTTAATGTGCTAAGATAAGCTCAAATACTCCAAAGAACTGAGGAAAACCGACAGCATATCTAGCCATTCAATCCATTATTTATATATAAAGTGATATCAGAGCAGCTCTTATGTGAAACATTTCAATATGCAAACATACTGACTCATAAAAGATTGTTTTCAGAAGTTTATTTAACTAATCTTCATATCCTTATCATAGATATCCCATTAGACCTGCTTCAAATAAAGGAATCAACTTATCAGCAGTCGTTATCCTGCTGTTGGCTTACTGTATTTGCTAACCCATTACTGGATAAGAGATGTAAAGATATATCTAAATGTCACTAGTACACTGTAGACTTTCACTGACTCTTTCCTCTACAAGCTGAATAGCATTTTTTATTAATCATTCCATTATGCTGTTGGCTGTAACATAAGCAGAGACTGACAGACTTTCACTCTCCTCAGAGGCATGGCCAACACTGGCTGTCTTTCACACGGATCTGCTGTTTGCTCTAGACCTTTCAGAACTACTAAATAAACGATTTGGCTCTCACATTGTTCGCACTGTGCTGCAATTATAATAAGCAGAACAAAGGGTCAGGTTAATTTCATTCCTCTGAAATATATTAACCACATCAACATGAACATGCTCTCCTTTCATCAACCGCCATCAAGTTCTGACTGCTTTTATATACAAATGATGTAGCACAAAGGTATTTTACAGCAGTTGATGGACATACAAGGACCCACATGCGAAGCAGACACATATGGCCAGCAGACGCTCACACACATGCTCAGATAACACATGGCCATACCGTTCAAGAGCCTCTTTGACCAGTTCCTTGGCGCTGGAGTGTGTGGTGGCCAGGACGCTCTTATAATGCGCTCCCTCACAGATCTCATTCCCAAAGATCTTCAGGATTCCTGGAGCTGTGATCTGATTGGACAGCTCGGATGGGTCGTCCGCTCCTAAAGCATCTGCACAGATCACTGCATCACAACACATGGCAACAAAGGGAACACAGACGGCTCTCAGCTGAGGAAGTGAGGTTACTCACAAGAGACATTTTAAAGAAGAAAGATAAGGGTTCAACAAATTAGCAGCAAATGTAATATCAATCCTCTATCTATCCTTTTGCTTCTACATTTTCTTAAAATTCAACCAATTGCATCTTTTGTAAGATCCTCCATGCCAAATCCCTCTTAGTAATAGAGGCTTTTTGTTTTAAGGGTTACTTGGACAGCTCCTACAGAGCAACATGAGACTCCCTGAGACTAAACTGACCTTTAAATGTAAAACCACTGGCTAAAATATCAAAAAAGTCACTGTGACGTACTGCTTTCCTTCCTTCCTGGGCTGGAGATGGAGGTCCTGATGCCTGCTGGCAGTGCCATGGAGCCTGCGTTGGAGCGGGGGACACGGAGGAAGACCCCTGAGAGGCGGTTAGTTTGGCGACGGATGCGGCTCTTACTGGGCTGTCGGACAAACACACCCTCTGCTGACCTGCTGGTGGAGGAACTGCCAGTGGATGAAGCCGATCTGAAGAACAGAGGAGAAGGAGGTCAGTCAGAACGCTGACTCACTAGCAGCTGATCTGTATCCTTGACGTCTGAATTTGACCTCTGGAAGGTCAGTAAGACAAGGTTTCTCGAAAGGGACCAGTTTCCAACATCAAAAGAGAAAGTAAAGTTATCAACATGAGAAAAATATGCTGACAAGAAAGAAAGAATTAGCAGAAAATGCGCAAAAACTGCATCAGGGCATTATGATGCTCCCAAAAAATCCCTTTGTTCTATCCTCCCTGCTACAATGCTCCATACCTACATGTCTGTCACCAGCACAATGCCTTCCCCAGTCTCATTCACCATGCTCCCCCAGCTCGCTAATGAAATAATGAAGTGTTGTTTTATTTCTCACCAAGCCTGTAAGCTTCTTATCACTGTGGTTCAAAGGTTCCCTGCAGTAATGCCAACAGATTGAGGATACATACATGTCAGTCAAACTGGTAGGAGTCTCTTGTAGAACAACAGAAAGTACACTGAGGGAATATGATGGCAGACTGTCAGCTGTTTAATGATTTAATCTGAGAAGTTGATTGGTATTTGTTTTGGTGTTACCATCAAATCGGAGATACAGGATCCCATAATTTAATGAGGTTGACTGAAGCATTTTTTTTTTTTGTGCACCAGTCAATCCTAGAATGAAATACTAATCCGAGGTTAAATGTGTTAAAGGGTTTTTAACATTTTGTCTTCTGTGATTGTATGATAAATGTCTTGTATCTTGTCTTAATAACTGTCCTTGTTGATTTTGAAAATGGAGCTGCAAGAAAAATGTCAGACTTGATCAAAGTATTATCCTATTCTTGTTGAAAATAAAATGCATTCATATAAAAATATTTAATTTTTAAGATGCCTTTATGAGTTGGTGTTTGATTTCCTACCATCAAATCCTTCTAAAGTCTCCCCCCTTAACAATTAGGCTACAGAACATTATTGGCAGAAGTTATACAACTATTAGACGTGCAAGTATTGTATCTCAAAATTAATGTTTAGGAGCATAAGAAAAGAAAATATATTTTTTTTTAAAGCAAAAAAGTGGCACAATTACACTTTTATACTCCTGATAACTCTTTTAAATAAGTTTGTAAATACTCACTGATGGGAACCATCACTTGTCTTCCTCCCCAGCTTGACAAAGCGTCTCTTCGGTGAAGCTGCGGGTAAACTCGGGGGTCTCGGTGGGAGAGATCGCAGCTCCTCAGAGGAACATCTCATCTGATTCATTCCTGTCTGCTGGATATGGGGATTCCTGTGCGATTAAAACTGTTCCTTAAATAGACAAATGGTTCCTATCATGCTCCATTAACCTGTGTTTTGCTTTATTCCCGGGAGGTTTCATCCATGCCATGCGTAACGGATCCATCCAGCTTCATTTTACGCACTCCGAACGAGGCGCTGCAGATGTTTCCAGCCCTCATCCAGCAGTTGGATCTGACGTAGTTCAGTCCAAAGACGGGCAACTTTACTTCACACTGTTTCTGTGACGCTCTCACGTCAGACAAGTAAAATATGAATGACTGAGAACAAGTCAAAAAGTGGACAAATCTGAACGTCTAATATTATTAGGCAGTGTGTTTCAAATCCAGATGGAAACCGCTCTCCAGACGTGCTTCGACAGCGCAAATGCTTGGAGATGCCAAGTGCCCCCACCCATACCGAAACTTTCAAAATAAAATCCTAACCGGAGAACGCGTTTCAGTTATCTGGTCATTAATTTCTCATTCTAAAGGCATTCATATTTCACCAGACATCTTAAGTCAAACTTGTACTGCAAGTACAAGTCCTGCCAAATCTTCTACTTAAAGTAACAAAAGTAAAAAAAATTGTAATTTTCCCATTTTAGAATCATATGTATTAATTTACTGGATTGTTGTTATTCAAGCATTATTGTGTTCCTAATTTCTGGTAAATGTGGAGCTAATTTAATTACTTTATATACTGCTGCTCTATATCTTAACCTATACTTTTACAACATAGTTTGTTTATTAGTTTATTTATACTTTGTATTCTTTTATAATCTGAATATTTTAATAACTCATTTTGTAATATAAATGAATTGGACTAAAAAGTACAATATTGGCTTCCAAAATGTAGTGGAGTAGAAGTATAAAGTAGCATAAAATGGTACTACTCAAGTAAAGAACCCCAAAGTCGTACTTAAGTACACTAATTGAGTAAATGTACTTCAATACATGACACCACTGGTACTTGTTCCCTAACTCATATCAGCAGGAAGTGTCACACAGGAGGTATACAGTACCTCCATGGTCAAGAACCAAAAGCTCATGTCTCCCTCTAGTGGCTGCACACGGATCTGAACGAAAAGATAAGAAGTTACGATTTGGATGAGTTTCAAACATCCATTCCCACTAATATAGACCTATTTCCATTATTATAAATTAAGCAACACATCAGTTTAGAGTAGTAGTAGTCATTTAGCTCCGTGTTTATTAACTGCAACATTAAAATGAAGAACACGCAGAAACTTTATTTTGAAGGGTTTCTCTTTACACGAACTATAGATGCAGTGGGGAGTTCAAGTGGCTTTTTACATGGGGCCTGTAGTATAGTGCCGCACACATATACCATCAGGACGTTACTGATGTGGTGCGGCTGCGGAGTGATACGGTGTGTATGCAAGCCCGCATCTTGAACGCATGTATGTATCATGGCTGACCCCTAGATTCCACCGGGTCCGTCTGCGGCGCGGTACGGGCGCGTTACGGCTGTGCCGCGGTGCTCACGGTGATCGCGGCCACTCTAGTCAATGGGTGCTATTCCACCACATGCGGCGCGTTACGGCTCAGAAGCGTCCCAGAAGCGGCTCGGCGCAGGGCTCCTCTAAAATTAGGATCGAATCCTATTTTTGTCGCGGCGCAGCCGTAACGTAAGGTCGGGCAGGCAGGAGTGGAACGTTCAGAGCTATATATACACACCTTTATATATATAGTCTATGATACTACAGGGTTGCCAACTCTCACGCATCTGGCGTGTGACACACGCTTTCACTCTCAATCTCACGCTCTCACGCTGCCCAAACTATTCTCACGCCAAAAATAGGAATACCGAAGACTAGAAACGGTTTTGAAAACTTTTGTCACGTAGTGATCGTCTTCTCAATAGAACATCTTTGCTAATGTCTTCTGGCCAATCAGAATCACGATTACGGCGTGGTGTTGTTGCAGGAAGTCCCGACAATAGGCTACATGCACAGTCACTTCCGCATTGTGCGTAGTACTGCCCAACTGTTTCCGGTACAACAACAACAATGGCGACGTTCTACACCCGGTGTCTACAGGAGCTCCCGAAATTGAAAATTAGCGATGTTCATCGCATTTGCAGGACGACTAAAGCCCCAGCCAGCAAACTCGATAAAGGCTTCAAATTATATGCTGCGTCATATATACACAACTATGAAGGTAAGAAGGTAACTGGAGTAACAGGTACTAACCAGCTAGCTTATGCTACAGGTTACGCTAACGTCAGCTGTCAAAAGCTAGGTAACGCCAGAGCCCTATAGTAGAACTACTATTATACTACTACTACTATAGTAGACTACTATAGGGCTCTGGGTAACGCTATGTACTGTTTCTGGTGTTAATTCTTTAAAACATTAGCCATTTTACTCAAAAATACTATCGTTTAATAGCCTTATAGCCTAGCCAACTAAAGGTTGTCTTGTTAGCCACACTGCATAATGGTATCAGCTTTTGTAAAGCAATGTTGCCATAGATGTTTTGACGTGAGTATAGATCTAACGCTGTTGCTCTGTTTTTCTTCATTCAGTGTCCAATAAAGACAGGCTGACAGGGCAGGTCAGCGTGAGAGCCTTGTGCTACAGGTCAATGAGGAAGAGCGAGACAGCACACAGTTTGAGTGTAGGCAGGCAGCATTGACACTGTGTTCCCCCCTGTTTATTGAGTTTCAGTTCAGTTAAGCATTAGTTTACCTTAAGGGAATCTCAACAGTGTCCTACTTCTCCCTGCTTTATCACAGCTGATTGGTCAGATATTATTACATTGATTATGGATGTGTAAGTTTGGGGGTTCAAATATATAGTCAAAACTGCTTTAATACCATTTTCAAGGCATCTTAGTTTCCAAAGAAGGTTCATTGTGGTATTGTAGGGTTAGAGGGTAACACTAAGCATTCAGGAATACATGCTTCTTCTAGGATAATGGGTCAGTAAAAATAACCAATAACTCTACTCATAACCTCCTGGCTCATTTACCACAAGTGAGGTTACTAATCACTAGTATTTCTTCTCTCTTTTTTAGATAACGCTTCGTGATTCATCACCAGTGGTGCTCACGCACAACCAGTGCTCCTGTGTTGCAGGAACTGTTTTGTGCAATCACACAGTAGCATTGCTGTTCCAAACGGCACACTACACTGAACTGAACATGCCAGTTGTGCCGCCTGTGCATAGCTGTACTGAATCGGAACAGCAATGGCACAAGCCGCGAACAATGGTAATTTCAATAAGGTTCAAATACTTCTTTCACAGAGTTTTTGTTTTAAAGTGACTCAACTAACAGTAATTGTCTTTTCCTTAAGGGTGTGAAGCCAGGGCCCATCAACTCCATGGTCTTCACCAAGCCTGTACCAAATAGGATGGTGCAGACTGGAGTAAGGTAATTTTAGCTGAAATATTGTGTTTCCTGTGTTTTTAAAATTCATAATGCTATTCTGGTGCTGTATTCCTTACCTTTATTGTCACATTAATGTGCTATATTGTCTTTGCCATTCTTTGTAGGAGTGGATTCTACAGAGGCATGGTGGGGCCATTACCAGATCCCTGCCTGTTCAGAGTTACGGAGGCATACTCAGCATTCAGCATTGAAGACAGACCGCTTGTGACCACAATGAACATGAGACCTGACAAGCCCCTTGTGGAAAGTGCCTTCGGGATGGTGCAGGAGGGCAGTGTTCTGTCCTATCAGATGCCTGCTTTGACGTCTCGGTACACCACACTTCACACTGACACACCACCAACACCCCATTTGCCCATAGAGGGGTATGTGATCTTGCCATGTGATTTACCGCTGGTGTGCTCAGAAGAGGTGCAACTACATATGAACAGCTTATCTGTTGATTTGGAAATGTCTCACAAAATTGAGGAGGCTACCCGTGAGCAAAGCTCTAGGTCAGAGTGGCATCTGCTCCGCAAACCCAGGGTTACTGCCTCTAGGTTTAGAGAGATTTGTCACGTCAGAGGTGAGAGCTCTGCTAACTCTCTTACAGAGCGAATACTCAAAGGTACAAGGCAGACTGCAGAAATGAGGAGAGGTGCAGAGATGGAGCCCACAGTAGCAGCTGAATACAGTAGACTGGCAAACGTGAACTACTCCCCTTGTGGCCTTGTCATTCACCCCTCTACGCCCTGGCTTGGTGCCTCCCCTGATGGAATTGTTTTTGACCCAACAGAATATCCCCAATTTGGCCTTGTTGAATTCAAATGTCCCAATGTCCCAAATTATGTCGACTGCAAATATGTGCAGATGAATGTGGCTCCCCTAAGCTCAAGAAAAGCCATGCCTATTACTGGCAAGTACAGGGTCAACTTCTTGTATCTGGGATGCAGTGGTGTGACTTTGTAGTGTGGGCACAGGAGGACTACCTGGTGCAAAGAATATACACAGATCCAGAAGTGCAAAGAGCAATCAGAGAAAAAGTAGACTTTTTTTTTTTTACACATACATGCCGAAGTACCTGTCATTAAAAAAGTAGTGGGCACTGTAGCCATTGTTAACTCTGTAAGCAGTTAGCTGCTAGACCCTGGCTCAGCTGTTTTTTAGGAGGCAATCCCTCAATCATATGTTCTGAATGACAACAAAATGTGATTTCAATATTGTATTTGATATTTTGTTTTTGATATATATTGTTTGTCACATTTCATATATGTAAATAAATATACAATTGTATTTAAAAAGACAATAAAGTGAAGTGATTTTTTGTAATTAATAGTAAATCATTGCATTTGTAAGAAATCATCAACACATTGTAATTGGCAATTGACCATTTATTCAAACAAAACACTAGCGTGTGTTAGGCAACACGGGATTACGGTGTGCTCACCCAGCTTAATCACAGCTACCTGCACAGGTGTCATCATCTTGTCTTATTTCACCCATTTCTTGACCAGTGCTTTGTTCTGATAGTTTGACAGCATACATGCTACTGCAAACAGTTGGTTGATGTTGTAGGCATGGGACAGGAGGATGACACCATCAAAAAGCTTGTTCTCTTTTATTCCTCCTAATGACACGCTCCACATGAACCCTCAGTCTGGCAATGGCCTGTGTCTCCCTCACCTGATAGGCTGGCATTTGTTTCTGCTGTGACAGAAAAGGTGGGCAGTACACCTTGCATTTGCAGCAATCGCTGATCAGGAAGCCCTTATCTACCATCACTGCCATGTTTTCAGTCAACAACGCAGCTATTCCAGATTGTTTGAAAATCTCCTTGTCGCTGACAGAACCACCATACAGACTGGAAACAAATGTCACTGCGCCATGTGGGGCTATGCCAACCAGGGCTTTCATGGTGCAGTGAGATTTGTATGTGGAATACATTTCACTTTGGAGGAGGAGTGAGGATGGTGTTTGACACCTTCAGCTCTGTGCAATCCAGGATCACCTGTGTGTCTGGGAAATCTTTGAATGCCTCTGGGAGGTGGGCTTGAACTTCTGCAGGTGTAAGCCAGATGCACTGTGACCCCAATAAAGTTGTAAGAAAACTTGTCCATGTTGCAATGATGCGGCTCACAGTGGACTGGTGTACGTTGAAGCGGTTTGCAAGGTCCCTCTCTTTCAAACCCACCGACAGGAAGCATAGAAAAAGAAAGAACTCGTCAATTGGCTGAAGCAGCTGTCTCTGGAAGATAAAAACAAAAAAAAAGGTTACTATATTAATGTCATGAGTGTAGCACACTGGGAAAAACATGAAGTTGTTTTAGTTCTCTGATGTATTCAAAAAGGATTGAGTACTTTAGCCTTTTAGCCTACACAAAAGCAATGAAATGTCAGAGAAACATTTTCCCTTCAGTTTGTGTTTAGATTGTGTGTTAAAAGAAACGTAGCCTACCGTTGATGGACGTGCGTGTGTAACCACTTCTTCATTCCTCTTGGCAGCTGATATCGCTCTTGTAACACGAACCATTTTATGAATTGAAGGCTCAATCAAAGACCAGAAGGCCATCAGGTGGTTATAGCTCGGGAATCTGTTCACAAAAGACACATGTCAGTCATTAATTGACAGTAAATACAATCGTGTTAACTGTAACACATGGGCTAATGTTTTCCTCTTGTTTGCTATAATACATTACAATTCAAACTGATTAAGAAGGCACTTGGTGCAGGTATAGTAATCTACAGCAGTAAAATGTAACAACTACATTAAAGCAGCAGTAATAATATCTAAAACATACAGGGAACATTTTACACACAATGACTTACTTTTACTCTTCATTCTTAAGTGTGCAACTGGGGGAAACGCAGTGGATATTGACATACTTTTACTTTGGTAAGGTTTTGAAGATTTCCACTTGTAGTAAAGTATTATCAGTATGTTGTTAGTATTAGTATGTTTTACTCCACCACATTAGTTAACCTTCATAGTTTCTAGTTACTTTTTATATATGAAAAACACATGATTTATGATTCTACATGTTCAGTTCAGGAGTATTTTAAAACCATAGTATTTGTACTTATACTTCAGTTAAGTTGACAAAAAACACACTGGACGCTGCACTAGGTCAGAAACCAGAGGAGACTGAACTCCACCACAGACGGACCACTTTTGGTCAAAATGTCCTCTCCGTTAACAGAGGGGTATCTCCTCTTGCACTTTATCTAGCACTTTTATCTTTTCTTGCACTTTATATGTCGTAGCTGCTATATTGTACTGCCATGTGGTAAATACTTGTGTGTGCTGCTCTTGCTCTTTTGCACTTTTTGCATATCATGTATTTTGTTTTTACCATGTTTGTAAAATGTAATTTTCTTAAATGTTTTATGTGAGGGACTGCAGATGGAAATTAGCTCAAAGCTAAATCTGGCACTGTTACGCTTGATACATTTAATGTTTTAAGTGTTCATTACTGTGCATTGTCCCTGCCAAATAAACGATTAAATAAATAAAATATCCCAACACTGCATGCATATAGTCAGCGGTCACACGGCAGGTAAACAGGATTCTTTATAAGCCAACCCATCTCAAAAACTTGGATAGAATTGAGACAAAACATTACCTGGTATAGAATCGGATGTTGTCGTCGGAGCCAGCAAACCGCTGTAAGCAAAACTCTCGCTGGACTCTTACTCCTGCAGTTGCTTCTGCAGATCCCCACTGTTTTGGAGTTGTCTCTGTAGCTTGAGAGGACATGTCCAGTGAAGCTGGTTCAGGGGTTGAGCAGTAATCATGGTCACGGACAATCGATGTGCTCTTCCTGCTCCTCCCGAGAGACTGGTTCAGTGGGGCCGCTCCCTTCTCTCCCAAAAACTAGCCCGCTGTGTTGAGCAGTAAGTGATTCCACTCAAACAGAGTTGGTAACAGCACCTTTCACAAGCCTCCTACGGCCACCAAGGGTTTTGGCTCTATTAGTTGATCCGTAGCGAAGTGACGAAGCTGCAGACCTTGGAGTGAGAGGATATTGTAAAGTTATCGCGCCGTATTTTTACCAGCCACTGTCTTCGCAGCTCGAGTTCGGTCGGAAAGCCATGGAAACTTAGGACGCCGTTGAATTTAGCTGACGCCGTACGTAGTCTTTTATATTTGTCTTATCAAATTTGACATACAACATAAATATATATATATTGTAGTAATAATGATATACTATTTATAATTGTAAATGTATATTGTATGTAGACATACATTTAGATGTATATTTTGTTAAAACAAAACAAAACAGTTAATTTAGTTTTTGGGAGAAGGGGTGGGGTTAAATAAG